>NC_064641.1:206757149-207057604 GCF_023864345.2 Schistocerca serialis cubense
ATTTGCAAGTAGCCATCACGCGAATATATCTTAGAAAAGCAGCGTCCTGCACCAAGCCTGTCCACGAGTTCCTCAAGGCGAGATAACAGATAAGTGTCAACGACTCTCTGTGGATTGACTGTAGCCTTGAAATCAACACAAATGCGAATGCGACCAGAAGGCTTAGGCACCAAAACTAGTGGACTTGCCCACTGACTAGCTTGAATGGGAGCAATCACACCATTATCTTGCAATTCTTTCAATTCACTGGCTACTTTGTCTCTTAAAGCTATTGGAATGGGACGGGCTCGAAAAAACTTACGCTGTGCATTGTCTTTCAGTACAACATGCGCTTCTGAAAATAGTTCAGGAAATTTTTTAAGCAAGCTAGCGACACTGTCTTTTGGTGCAAATGTAGAGACTGACAGTACATTGTCGTGGACGTTGAGGCCAAACAAATCAAAGGCATCTAAACCGAAAATGTTCTCACTGTCTCTGGATTGCAACACAGTAAAATTCACTGTCCTAGTGTGAGATTTGTAAGTGGCAGGCAAACTACACTGTCCAAGCACTAGACTTTCGTGTCCGTTGTAAGCAGTAAGGTGCTTGTTAGATTTAGAAAGGTGTGGTGAGCCTAACTATTCGTACATGACACGATTAAGCAAAGTTACTGAGGCACTGTGTCTAACTGAAAGTTCACACGACGGCCAGCAGTTCTTAATGAGACAAATAGTTTGCTAGACCATCGTTGCACAGCACTAGGGTGAGAAAGAGGCACAACTTGAATCTTACATTTGTCAGAACCTGTTGTAGATTTGGCAAACACAACGTTCACTGCATGTGCACGAGCCTATTTTTTCTGAGAGCGCATAAAATTGGCGTTTTTGTGCCGTCGCAAACAAACTGCTTGGATGTGGCCTTTTTTCCACACGTGTAACTCGTTACATTATGTGATGGGCAGTTATGTCTTTTATAGCGAGTAAAACATATAGGGTAAGGCTTCACAAAGTTCACAGGTATGTTTGCCTGTCTACATGGCTGTCCGCGCGGCCGTGTGCGCACTCGTTACGGCTGCTTGGGGCGGTCGCGAGCAAGGGGCGACTAGACCCGACAAATCGAAGGCCTGCTCAAAATTATCGCCCGCTACGGCATCCGAATCGCGTTGCTCTTAAGATTTGTAGTACTTCAAGAAGTGATGGATCTGCGTACTTTAAGACCTGTACCCGTATTCTACTAGCTGGGACATTGAATGTTATTGCATCCCTAATCATTAAGTTCAAAATGTTCAAATGTGTGTGAAATCTTATGGGACTTAACTGCTAAGGTCATCAGTCCCTAAGCTTACACACTACTTAACCTAGATTATCCTAATGATAAACACACACATCCATGCCCGAGGGAGGACTCGTACCTCCGCCGGTACCAGCCGCACAGATTAAGTCACAGTAAAAGTTGCCACAACTACAATTAAATTTACACTCCTAGTCAAGCCCTTTAGTTCTGTGTATCACTGACGGTACGTCTGCTCCGGCTTTTTCTGCAAGCGAAAGAACTGATATCTGGCGGTAGCTACTTGGACTTGCTGGTCATAGTAGTGAGCTAATGCGGCGATTATTTCGTCACAGCTGTGCGGAGTAGCCGCGCGGTTAGAGGCGCCACGTCACGGATTGCGAGGCCCCTATCACTGCAGGCTCGAGTCCTCTCTCGGCCATGGGTGTGTGTGTTGTTCTTAGCATAAGTTAGTTTAAGTAGTGTTTAAGTCTAGGGACCGATGGCCTCAGCAGTTTGGTCCCTTAGGAATTCACAAACATTTGAACTTCGTCACAGCTGAGTTCTTTGGGAGATGGCAGTTGGAAATATTGTATTAACGTGAACACTGGGGGGCCCAGCAATCAGAAGAAAGTATTGTAGCTTTACGGTACCTTGAACTCGGTGAGCTTCTTAACGTGCTTGGAACTGTGCTGAATTTGAGCCATTCCTCTTCGGTGTCGTTAAATTGCCGGAACGTTGGTATACTGGTCGGCGGCACTTGTTGGGCTCGGTTTGTCTGTTGTGCGGCGCAGGCAACTTGTGCAGCCAGTAGTTCGTTAGTGGGGCAGCAAGTTGTTGGTTCTGAAAGTGAAAAATTTGCGTTAGATCAATCACATTCCCCGTCTGCGGCTGAGGCGCGGGGGCAGGGGTTGGAAGGGACGGCGTAGATATGGTTTACACAAATATGTTACAGCAAAAAACCAAGCAAAGCCTCTGAAAGATATCCGGCCGGAGTGGCCGAGCGGTTCTAGGCGCTATAGTTTGGAACCGCGCGACCGCTACGGTCGCAGGTTCGAATCCTGCCTCGGGCATGGATGTGTGTGATGTCCTTAGGTTAGTTAGGTTTAAGTAGTTCTAAGTTCTAGGGGACTGATGACCTCAGCAGTTAAGTCCCATAGTGCTCAGAGCCATTTTTGAACCTCTGAAAGATAGATTAGTTCTGCGGCCCTCCTCCTGGAATACAAGCAAGAACACAACAAATTAGCAACACTTGAATACGGGCACCCCTGCAAGTTAAAACAAAAGAGAAGCAAGTAAAATCTGCACTGAATCCCATCCTCGTCGCCAGTTTTTGTGTCGTTTCGTTGTTACTGTAGGCTTGTATCATGGGAAGCAAGGACTGGATGTTGTTTGGTGGCCTCAATGCTCTTTCTATAACACATTTCCCCGCATGTGTTATCTGGGTTCTTTATTTATAAGAATGAGAGAGCTACTTTACTTAAGCTAGTTGTGGTACAAGCTCTTCCGTACTAGCCCACTTTAGCCTCGCTTCTGGTGAAGTACAAGTCCCGCTTTGTGGCACTACTCTGGTCGCTAGGTACTGACTGACTCTGAGCTAGAGGCGAAGGTAAAAGTTACTGCGACTCCCGCTGGACTGCGACTGTTGACTTGTTGACTCTCTGGATGACTGACTGTGCTCGGTGACAGACTGGGCCCTCCGGTCCGCGGAGACGATCTAAATAGACGTTGTTGGCGCGTTTCTTGCATGTCTGTCTTTGACCTCTATCGATCTACTTGCAACCTCTTTGCCGCTCAGTGTGTTGGCGACAGCTTACGCCAGCAAAGTATTGTTTCATTGTTGTGGTATGTAGCAATTCCACAACCGATGCCGGCCGGTGTGGCCGTGCGGTTCTAGGCGCTTCAGTCTGGAACCGCGTGGCTGCTACAATCGCAGGTTCGAATCTTGCCTCGGGCATAGATGTGTGTGATGTCCTTATGTTAGTTAGGTTTAAGTAGTTCTACGTAATAGGGGACTGATGACCACAGATATTGAGTCCCATGGTGCTCAGAGCCATTTGAACCACAACCGATGGCAATAAATTTCTTCTATTTTCTTTTATAGAGGAAAGCATTTGTAGAACAAAAACAAGGGCTAATCTTCATTTGTTCTTGGTATCTTCGTTATCGGCTCTTTGCCATTGATAAGAGTTAGCTAGTTTCATGGAATTAACATTTTCACTGTTGTGCAGTATAATCACTGTGTGAGTAATTTACAGATTCAGTGCCTACATACTTACTTTTATGCTACTGTCAGCCATAATAGATTAATAAAATGTTCCAAGCTATTATGCTGTGGTGGAATGGATGTCACATTTTAGCCAAACGTTTGGCCCTCATCTGCAGAGGATATTGTCAAGAGGGGTCGTAGCTTCTTCGAGTATCCGATTCACACTCTGGCTCACTACCGACTGCAACAAAATTACCGTCGTCTGTTGTTGTTATCGCCCCATGCTGGAAGACTGCTACACATCGTCTTCAGCACTGGACTCCAGATGTCATTCAGTTCACGCCCTCCTCCTTCCTACTGAAATTCCTGGGGTGTTTTACAATATCTGTGACCTTTCTGAATAGCCTTTTATGGTATTCGCTTTTGGCTGTCAGTACTTGAGTCCTATGAAAATGTATGTGGTGGTCTCCTGGCTGCAATGCATGTTCCGCAGCAGCTGATACGTCAGTCTCCTCTCTTTTGCAAGTGCTCTAGTTCTCCTGTGGTCGGTTTTTGATCATTCTTTTTGTAGTACCCACGTGCACCTCCACACAACTACATGGAATTCTATACTGAAGAGCCAAAGAAACTGGCACACCTGCCAAATATCGTGTAGGGCCCCCGCGAGTACGCAGAAGTGCCGCAACACGACGTGGCATGGAAAAATTGGTTCAAATGGCTCTGAGCACTATGGGACTTAGCATCTGAGGTCATCAGTCCCCTAGAACTTAGAACTACTTAAACCTAACCAACCTAAGGACATCACACACATCCATGCCCGAGGCAGGATTCGAACCTGCGACCGTAGCGGTCGTGCGGTTCCAGACTGTAGCGCCTAGATCCGCCCGGCCACACCGGCCGGCCGTGGCATGGACTCGACTAATATCTGAGGGGAATTGGCGCCGTGAATCCTGCAGAGCTGTCCATAAATCCGTAAGAGTTCGAGGGGGTAGAGATCTCTTCTGAACAGCACGTTGCAAGCCATTTCAGATATTCTCAATTGCGCCCATGTCTGGGGAGTTTGGTGGCCAGCGGAAGTGTTTAAACTCAGAAGGGTGTTCCTGGAGCCACTCTGTAGCAATTCCGGACGTGTGGGGGTGTCGCATTGCCCTGCTGTAATTGCCCAAGTCTCTCGGAATGCACAATCGACATGAACGAATACAGGTGATCAGACAGGATGCCTCCGTACGTGTCACCTCTCAGAGTCGTATCTAGACGTATCAGAGTTCCCGTACCACTCCAACTGCACACGTACCACGCCATTACAGAGCCTCCACCAGCTTCAACAGTCTCTTGTTGACATGCAGGGTCCATGGACTCGTGAAGTTGTCTCCATACCCGTACACGTCCATCCGCTCGATACGATTGAAACGAGATTCGTCCTACCAGGCAACATGTTTGCAGTTATCAGCAATCAAATGTCGGTGTTGACGGGCACAGGCGAGGCGTAAAGCTTTGTGTCATATAGTCATCAGGGTTACACGAGTGGGCCTTCGGCTCCAAAAGCCCATACCGGTGATGTTTCGTTGAATGGTTCGCACGGTGACACTTGTTGATGGCCCAGCGCTGAAATTTGCAGCAATTTGCGGAAGGGTTTAACTTTTGTCACGATGAGCGATTCTCTTCAATCGTCGTTGGTCCCGTTCTTGCAGGATCTTTTTCTGGACGCAGCGATGTCGGAGATTTGATGATTTACCGGATTCCTGATATTCATGGTACACTCGTGAAACGGTCGTATGAGAAAATACCCACTTCATCGCTACCTCGGAGATGGTGTGTCTCATCGCTCATGCGCCGCATATAACACCACGTTCATACTCACTTAAATCTTAATAACCTGCGATTGTAGCAGCAGTAACTGCGCCAGACACTTGTATTATACAGGCATTGCCGACCGCAGCGGCGTAGTCCGCCAGTTTACATATCTCTCTATTTGAGTACTCTTGCCTATACCAACTTCTATGCCGCTTCAGTGTACAAATTCCTGCTTTTTGCTGCGGTTTGCGAGAATCTTGTCCAGTTTTAAGTGATCTAATGTTTTCTGGGTGGATTTGTAGATTACCGCAATGTTCCGATTTTTCAACATTTTTCCTATGCGGTCAGTAATGTCCTTAATGAAAGCTAGGAAAACTTTCGATTTCACAGGTGCTTGAATATCGATATTATTTCCGCGCCATGGTCTTAACGCTCTTTTTAACTCATCCATTCCTAAGCAATGCGTCTGTGAGATGTTTTAATCCCATGTCAAGCAGTTCTGGTTCGCAGATATTCCGTGCTCTAACCGCCAACGTTTTCATGACCCTCGCATTTGTTGTGGTTGGTGGTTGGAATCCCGTGCTCCGTAAATTACTCTACTGGCCATTAAAATTGCTACACCACGAAGATGACTTGCTACAGACGCCACATTTAACCGACAGGAAGAAGATGCTGTGATAAGCAAATGATTAGCGTTTCAGAGGATTCATACAAGGTTGGCGCCGATACAGACACCTACAACGTGCTGACACGAGGAAAGTTTCCAACCGATTTCTCATACACAAACAGCAGTTGACCAGCCTTGCCTGGCAAAACGTTGTTGTGATGCCTCGTGTAAGGAGGAGAAATACGTACCATCACGTTTCCGAAATTGATAAAGGTCGGATTGTAGCCTATCGCGATTGCGGTTTATCGTATCGCGACACTGCTGCTCGCGTTGGTCGAGATCCAATGGCTGTTAGCAGAATCTGGAATCGGTGGGTTCAGGAGGGTGATACGGAACGCCGTGCTGGATCCCAACGGCCTCGTATCACTGGCAGTCGAGATGACAGGCATCTTATCCGCATGGCTGTAACGGATCGCGCAGCCACGTCTCGATCCCTGAGTCAACAGATGGGGACGTTTACAAGACAACAACCATCGACGTTTGCAGCAGCATGAACTATCAGCTCGGAGACCATGTCTGCGGTTACCCTTGACGCTGCATCGCAGACAGAAGCACCTGCGATGGTGTACTCAACGACAAACCTGATTGCACGAATGGCAAAAGGTCATTTTTTCGGATGAATCCAGGTTCTGTTTACAGCATCGTGATGGTCGCATCCGTGTTTGGCGACATCGCGGTGAACGCACATTGGAAGCGTGTATTCGTCATCGCCATACTGGCGTATCACCCGGCGTGATGGTACGGGGTGCCATTGGTTACACGTCTCGGTCACCTCTTGTTCGCATTGACGGCACTTTGAACAGTGGACGTTACATTTCAGATGTGTTACGACCCTTGGCTCTACCCTTCATTCGGTCCCTGCGAAACCCTACATTTCAGCAGGATAATGCACGACCGCATGTTGCAGGTCCTGTACGGGCCTTTCTGGATACAGAAATTGTTCTACTGCTGCCCTGGCCAGCACATTCTGCAGATCTCTCACCAACTGAAAACGTCTGCTCAATGGTGGCCGAGCAACTGGCCCGTCACAATACGCCAGTCACTACTCTTGAATTCGGGAGGACGACGGTTCAATCCCGCGTCCGGCCATCCTGATTTAGGTTTTCCGTGATTTCCCTAAATCGCTCCAGGCAAATGCCGGGATGGTTCCTTTCAAAGGGCACGGCCGACTTCCTTCCCCGTCCTTCCCTAATCCGATGAGACCGATGACCTCGCTGTCTGGTCTCGTTCCCCGAAACAACCAACCAACCAACTACTCTTGATGAACTGCGGTATCGTGTTGAAGCTGCATGGGCAGCGGTACCTGTACATGCCATCCAAGCTCTATTTGACTCAATTCCCAGGCGTATCAAGGCCGTTATTACGGCCAGAGGTTGTGTTCTGGGTACTGCTTTCTCAGGATCTATGCACCCAAATTGCGTGAAAATGTAATCACATGTCAGTTCTGGTATAATGTATCTGTCCAATGAATACCCGTTTATCATCTGCACGTCTTCTTGGAGTAGCAATTTTAATGGCCAGTAGTGTACCATCCTCTTTCTTGAAAACCAGCAGCTCAAGAAATCGTCTGCCTGCTTCCTCTTTGGTAAACTGTAAGTATCAGTCTTATCTTATACTGGAGCAATCGGATTAAGAAAATCTTGAAGAGAGCGAGGAAAAGCGATTTGGTGGCAGGGGATTGTTTTTCCAGCGGCGGGAAGCACCTGCCCCGGCGCCGGGCGCCACCGGCTCGGTGCGCATGCGCGCCCGCTCCGCCTCGGACTGCGCTCCCTGAGCGGCGGCGGCGGCCTCCCTCAGTCGCAGCCATGGCCGTGCGGCGCGCGGTCGCTCCGCAGCGCATGCTGCTGCAGCTGCTGCTGCTGGCCGCCGCGGCGGGGGCCGTCGCCGCCCTGCCCGACGCCGCCACCTGGTCGGTGCGCCCCGTCGCCCAGCAGCAGGCCGACACCTCGAGCGCGCCGCCTCCGCAGCCTCTGCTACACCTGCCCACCACCTCCACAGATGGGCCGGCGGAGACGACCAGCGCCGTGTCCCTTCAGGACGCCAACCCCACGCCGGCCGAGGAGCAGCACGACGTCAAGCGCTATGCCGTCTCGACGGTGGAGTTCGAGCGAGTGCAGACTCCGTTCATCATTGGCCTGTGGATATTCAGCGCCAGTGTCGCTAAAATAGGTGAGTACTGAATTCACATTTCCTCTATTGCTTCTTTTCTAGCACTCGTCCAATTTTAAAGTTCGTCTTCTCTTTCACGCTAACGCACTAATACGCTGTACTGTTGTTATCCTTACATGTCACCAGCGCCGTCCATTCAGAAGCAGAAAAATAACTCGATAGCTCAACATGGAAACACCAAATTCTTGACAATTCATTGAACATGATGCTATCATTTGAACGGTTATCGCTACATACTTATGAATTACTGCGTTTTTCAAATAGTTGGGGCGCTTAAAATTACGAACTGTGGTGCGAAATCGACATTATAATAAGGACAGGCGAGGTTGATACAGGTGCTGTCTTTCCTTTGTTTCTTATTTATTTACTTGTCCGTAACAACCCTCGTCGCCACACATTTTAAACTCGTAGTGCTGAGAAGAAACGTCTACCAGACAGCGACTGAATATCATGTACGGCCGGTGTCATATTCCCAGTAAATTTACGGGGGTGTCCTAAGCGTTTGGAGAAGATAAACTTCTTTGGCAAGCGTTAGAGAAGATAAACTTCTTTGGCATGAACTGACAGGTACATAACAGACTAGAAGGCTGATGCATTGGCCTGTCAAAATTAAAACAACTATATACACAGTTATTCACCACATACAGCTGTGTTATGCCAGTCGCAACATAGCACATCATTAATTACAGCCACAGCGCCGCTAGATGTCCTAGAGAGGTTAGCCATGTCCACGTTTGACATCCGTTTCATGCTTACCGACAAATAATCTGTTGCGTCCTGAGCGAGTAATTATTTCCCCTCGTGCAGAAACGCTCCCAAAATTTGTGGGTGAACGCATGAATCGTTACTAATCAGCGGTATGTCATTTCTGGCTGTGTTCCAATTACTCTGGTTACCCTAAGGTTTTCTAGCATCCTAAAATATTCAGTGGTTAAATTTGCTTGCTGGAGAGGTCGCGGTTGGTAATTCCTGAGGAATATCTCCGAATCGGCAGCAGTTGAAAAATTACACGTGGGGCGTCCTTTGGAACCAACTGTTACGTCTTAGGAATAAGTCCAGTCACTGAAGCGCCATCAACAGAAGTGGAGATATGAAAGCTAATGCGAGTGGGTCTGTGCCTCGTTCACGACGCCTCGTCACCCTCTCTTGAGTAAGTTGACAAGACATCCTCAGTTTTAGTGGAGGGCCTGAGAAACCATTGGCATTCTTGTGTCATCGCGACGAACGATATAGAGATATTTCACCGGACGGAAAACTGCTGAATTAGGGACACCCCAAAAACTAGATTGATTGTTTTAAACCATTTTCGAAGCCAGTCTTAATAAACGCTACTATATTCGTCCTAATTCTGCTTAACGGTCTTTCTTAGTGAATTCTACAAATTTATTTCCATTTCAAGGCTTTTCACGAACTAATTATGCTTCCTTCCATTGTTATAAACACGGTTACATGCTGCTTTACGGTTAATTCATTTGTAGGAAGATCAGTAGCAAAAGGACATCAAAACATTGAGGGGGAATGAGTGAGAGCGCTCTTCGAAGTGAAGAAGCTAATCTTCAGCACTGAGCATCTTCTCGCAATGTAACGATTGTGTTAAACATTGTTACATTTAGTACAGCCTAGTACGTTAAGCGCAACACAAACATTTCATTCTATGTGGACTAGTGAACGATTCAGAATTATTATCTGTTTTCTAGGAATGCTTATCGCGTTTCTCACGGGCGTAGGTGCTCCCTAATTTGAGTCCAAGAGATGAAATTGGAAGCGATGCTGCGGAAGAAGGGCTCACGATTATTACTAGGAGCAGTTTACGGTGATATATCTCTTAATCAGGACAGAGCTTTCATTTGCCACTTATGGATATACTGCCTGGCAATAAAGTGGAGCACCCAAAAGACATGGTCAGATATAACCGTAATTTATACACGAATACATCATTGGCGGGTGTGTTGCAGTTCTCTGTGACAGGTAGAACGGCCACCAGAGTGCTTTAGTGTTCATCGCGTTTCGTATTGTCACTAGGGTATGCAAGGGGCGTGAAGAGCGTCAGGTGTTGAGTGATCACTGTGAAGGGCACGGAAATGCGTTTTCGATACCCGACAGAGTTTTAAAGAGGCCATAGTGTGGGTCTCCATTTGACTGGCTGGTCAAATTGTGTAATTTACAGGTTTGTGTAACATTCAGATGTGACAGTTGGCTGATGTTGGACTGCATGGGAACGTGACAAAAGAATACTCGTTGTCGAGCTTCCGGTCGACCACGCGTGACCACCAAAAGTGAGGATCGGCGTAATGTGCAAGGAGCACGTCGTAATCCATTCGCATCTGCACCGACCATCGGAGAGCAAGTAATAGATTCCGTGCAACATGCTTTAGCATCTCGCACCATTGATTGGAGACTGGCAGCAGCTGGACAGGGACATTACCGCCGTATACGTAGGCTGCCGGTAACACCTCAGCATAAGCGCCTGTGTCTGGAGGGCCGTTGAATGGCGTCCCATTGAGTTGAGCGATGGCTCGCTATTCTGCGCTACCCATAATGTCAACCATCGACTAGGATAGCACGACTTGGAGAGAGATCCTATTCGTTAAATGTAGTCCTTGGTATGGGGATGCATCAGGTACACTACTGCCCATTAAAATTGCTACACCAAGAAGAAATGCAGATGATAAACAGGTATTCATTGGACAAATAAATTGTACTAGAACTGACAACTCATTACATTTTCACGCAATTTGGGTGCATAAATCCTGAGAAATTAGCACCCGGAACAACGACCTCTGGCCGTAATAACGGCCTTGATACGCCTAGGCATTGAGTCAAACAGAGCTTGGATGGCGTGTACAGGTACAGCTGCCCATGCAGCTTCAACACGATACCACAGTTCACCAAGAGCGTATTGTGACGAGCCAGTTGCTCGGCCACCATTGACCAGACGTTTTCAATCGGTGAGAGATCTGGAGAATGTGCTGGCCAGGGCAGCAGTAGAACATTTTCTGCATCCAGCAAGGCCCGTACAGGACCTGCAACATGCGGTCGTGCATTATCCTGCTGAAATGTAGGCTTTCGCAGGGATAGAATGAAGGGTAGAGCCACGGGTCGTAACACATCTGAAATGTAACGTCCACTGTTCAGACTGCCGTCAATGCGTACAAGAGGTGACCGAGAAGTGTAGCCAATGGCACCCAGTACCATCACGCCAGATGATACGCCAGTATGGCGATGACGAATACACGCTTCCAATGTGCGTTCACGGCGATGTCGCCAAATACGGATGCGACCATCACGATGCTGTAAACAGAACCTGGATTCATCCGAAAAAAAAGGACGTTTTCCCATTCATGCACCCAGATTCGTCGTTACGTACACCATCGCAGGTGCTCCTGTCTGTGAGGCAGCGTCAAGGGTAACCGCAGCAATAGTCTCCGAGCTGATAGTTCATGCTGCTGCAAACGTCGTCGAATTGTTCGTGCAGATGGTTGTTGTCTTGCAAACGTCCCCATCTTTTGGCTCAGGGATCGAGACGTGGCTGCACGATCCGTTACAGCCATGCGGATAAGATGCCTGTCATCTCGACTGCTAGTGATACGAGGCCGTTGGGATCCAGCACGGCGTTCCGTATAACCCTCGTGAGCCCACAGATTCCATATTCTGCTAACAGCCATTGGATCTCGACCAACGCGAGCAGCAGTGTCGCGATACGATAAACCGCAATCGCGATAGGCTACAATCCGACCTTTATCAAAGTCGGATACGTGATGGTACGCATTTATCCTCCTTACACGAGCAATCACAACAACGTTTCACCAGGCCACGCCGGTCAGCTGCTGTTTGTGTATGAGAAATCGGTTGGAAACTTTCCTCGTGTCAGCACGTTGTATGTGTCGCCACCAGCGCCAACCTTGTGTGAATGCTCTGAAAAGCTAATCGTTTTCATATCACAGCATCTTGTTCCTGTCGGTTAAATTTCGCGTCTGTAGCACGTCATCTTCGTGGTGTAGCAATTTTAATGGCCAGTATGAGTTCAGGTCCCAAATGGTAGTGAACTGCGAGTGGCGGAGCTCTGATGACATAATAGTAAGTCGAGGACTTCCTTCGTTCTCATTTTTTACCCAGTATATGACAAAATCGTGGTGCCATTTTTCAATAGGGCAATGCTCGGTGACAGTTCACTCGTGTCTCTCTGAAGTGTTTGCATGACTTTGAGGTACACCCGTGGCCTGAAAGATGCCCAAATCTGTCACCAGTGTAAGATGTTTGGGACCATCTCGGACGTCTGTTACGTCCCGGTGCCAGTATCCAGAATATCAGGGACCAGTTACTACAGTTGTGGGCCAGCTTGCTCAGGAGAGGACACAACGGCTTTGTGAGAACACTTCAAAAGCGAATCAGTGCATGCACACAGGCCAGATGGGCTGCAATTTCATACTGTTAAGTGGGCTCATATTGCTAGTTTTTTGTAAATTTCAGTCGATATCATATTAACAGAATCTTCCGTCGGTTCTTGGTAGAACAACATTATAATAATAAATGAAAAGCACCAGTTTTCTTTTGCTCTACAATATTGTAGAACAAAAGCAAACTGGTGCTTTTCATTTATTATTCAGTCGATATTGTTATCACTAGTATAACATCCCATACCCTCTTAATCCGTGAATTTCTAGTTCATTTCCTCCTCCCCGTCAGTGTGCTTCACTTTTTCCTCAAGCATTATATCATTACATTCTTTGCTTGGCAGTCCATGCGTTTAGAGCAATTGTTTGCAGTCTGAAAATAAAGGTGTTGATGTGACATTAGTTCATTTGCACGAAGTAAACAGGGTTTAAGATGTTTTGATCATAAAGAATGTTCTCGCATATACAGCAAGGACAACGTTTAGGTACACTGCGGATTGTGCTCTCATTGCAGAAACAGGTAATGTTTTGAACCTGTTTACGTGGCAGTATTGTGTACTACCGCTAAGATTAAGCCTGAGTGCTGCACGTAACAGTAGTGTTTTAACGAAAAACAGCTGCAAACGCCAACGTTTGAATGTCAAGGTCTTGTAAGACAGTTTGCCATTCGTAATTTCGAAAACCGAAAGAAGCTGATATTATCATCATTAACTGGAAATTGTACTTGTGGAATACAGAGGCTGTTAATAGTGTCAACTTTTGAAAACCACTACATCAATTCAAAAAGTGAAGGTCGTTCCATATTCAGGGAATGAGTTTAGAAGAACAGATGCAGTAATCCTGCACCGCCGGTCATGGCTAGGTCCTAGTGGAGATGGTTTCAATTGCCTTCCTCCGACTTAATTTGGTGTGTAAGGTCTGCATCAATGTCGTGTGGAGGATTGTGACGATTACTTGTACAGAGGAGTGTTGGGTTAGCTGTGGATGAACGGAAAGGAGAGGATGAAACCCCCTGCCAACACATAGCCTGTTCCTCTCGAATAGCACCAAGGTGTCGCTGAGCCATCCCCATCCGACAGACGGATCACCATCAACAGTGTCACATGTCCTCACTCCATGAGACACTGCGGAGAGGTAACCAGGACAATGGCGCAAAGACTGGTGATTAGGAAATTTACGCCACCATCTTTCCCTCCCCTGCCGACAGAGTACTGGCAGTGAAAATTTCATTCACCACCAGAGTTACAACCGGTTTAGCTACGAGTCGAGCGCCACCGCACAAGCTAGCGTAAGCAACCCCGGGGACAATTACTCTGTTGGAATGTCTATCACGAATTTTATACATATTTGGGGTAACAACTTGGGTAGAAAACTTGAAAATTGAGAATTATCGGGGGATTGAATTTACCAGAAAAATCATGTAAATCTCAGGGAATTCCCAAAGATTCAGGAAATACTGAGAGACTGTAGCGCAAGTTGAACTGTTCGTAGACGGGAAAAAAGGAGCTGGCCGGAGTGGCCGTGTGGTTCTAGGTGCTGCAGTCTGGAGCTGAGCGACCGCTACGGTCGCAGGTTCGAATCCTGCCTCGGGCATGAATGTGTGTGATGTCCTTAGGTTTAATTAGTTCTAAGTTCTAGGCGACTGATGACCTCAGAAGTTAAGTCGCATAGTGCTCAGAGCCATTTGAACCATTTTGAAAAAAGTGATGGTTAATTTTGTTACAAATCATTCCCAGATTCTGCTTCGGAAACAATCTCTTGTCGAGTCGAGTAAAGAAAGATGAAGAAACACGTTGAATTGTTATAACGCTTGTTCTCTACCGCAAGAATGTTTGGCGCTCTCGAGAGCCTCCGTTAGTGTCCGTGGACTTTCAGACTCCAGGCCCGTTTCCCATTGCGTGACTGTGAACGCAACGGAGCGTAGCATGCACGTCGTCCTTTGCATTCACATAACTGTGAATTTGTTAATCACTCTAACCCAGAGATCGTCTTTTTAATTTAATATATATATATATATATATATATATATATATATATATATATATATATATATAGATACTGATCCGTATTTGAAAACGAATGCTGTCTAGATCACTACTGAATACTTAGGCTTCAATTCTTTTTTACTAATTTCAATGCAAAGCAGTGTCATGCTTCACGTGGAAATGACCAGAGTATGAAGAGCGTACGGTTTGAAAGATGTGTCGTTTCTGAAAAAGTCTATTGATATCACTTTCCACTGACAACAATTTGCAGCGTGTTCCTTACGAGTATATACTTGAGGTTATCGTGCAGTGAAACAGAGTGGTACAGAATGGTAACAATCGACGGTAACGATAGAATTTCCAGAGGCGGCAAGAGCTAATTACTTACAGAATTGTTGATAGAACTGTCAATCCTAGTTGGGCTTGTAACAATCACCAAGAAGTGACCTGGGAACTGAAAATCCTTCATTTGCGACTGTGAGTACTGTGAAGTAAAACTTGGTCTAGCATACAATAAATTGGTTCAGAGAAAAGTGGGATTTGAATCTGGTGAAATCTGGAAATCTCAGGAAAGCATTTGATGAAACAAGGTCACTACCCTGTCATCATTAGAAGCACCATGTAACAGGAGAGGAACTTTGACTCTTTATGCAGCCACAAAGTAGAATGATATACCAAAGTAGACATTACACAGAAATCTCAAGAGACGGACATAGAAGTTCCGTTAAGAACCTGTTATCAATGCAAAGCCAAAGAAAAAATACTGAACCTCCAAGCAGTTTAATACGACATGAAAGAGGATTGATACGTCAGTTACTTAGTGGAAGACATTGAAGAATAACCACGTGGATATGATGGAATTTACGTAGCTTCTGCAGAAATGTGTGCAAGGAAATGGATTTTCGTAAAAGTTTCATCTAAAACGTACAGAACTTTATATTGAGCGGATATTAAGGTTTCACTAAAAGGTTACTATAACCGCGAAATCTACAGGAACATTAAAAATTTTTCTTCATCTCTCTCATTTACATTACAATTATAATACAGAGCAGGAAGATGCGAGGAAGTGTTTGTCTTATGTATAAACTGGAAGACATGAGGAAATGGTTTTCCCTTTACTATCCACAGTGTACAGTAATCGAGGAATATTGAGTAATATCAGTATAAAGTAGCACAAAATTCATTTTCAAAAGTCTGTCCCTGTACATCATGCTGTTAATAACTCCGCATCTTATTATCTTTTAATAATTTTTCATTACTAAAGGACTAATTATGATATCAGGGAGACTCAGGAACTATACTACTGGCCATTAAAATTGCTACACAAAGAAGAAATGCAGATTATAATCGGGTATTCATTGGACAAATATATTACACCAGAACTGACATGTGATAATATTTTCACGCAATTTGGGTGCATAGATCCTGAGAAATCAGAACAACCACCTCTGGCCGTAAAAACGGCGTTGATACGCCTGGGCATTGAGTCAAACAGAGCTTGGATGGCATGCACAGGTATAGCTGCTCATGCAGCTTCAACACGATACCACAGTTCATCAAGAGTAGTGACTGGCGTATTGTGACGAGCCAGTTGCTCGGCCACCATTGACCAGACGTTTTCAATTGGTGAGAGATCTGGAGAATGTGCTGGCCAGGGCAGCAGTCGAACATTTTCTGTATCCAGAAAGGCTCGTACAGGACCTGCAACATTCGGTAGTGCATTATCCTGCTGAAATGTGCACCCAGGTTCGTCGTTGAGTACACCATCGCAGGAGTTCCTGTCTGTGTTGCAGAGCCAAGGGTAACCGCAGCCATGGTCTCCGAGCTGATAGTCCATGCTGCTGCAAACGTCGCCTAACTGTTCGTGCAGATGGTTGTTGACTTGCAAACGCCCCCATGTGTTGACTCAGGGATCTAGACGTGGCTGCACGATCCGTTACAGCCGCGGATAAGATTCCTGTCATCTCGACTGCTAGTGATACGAGGCCGTTGGGATCCAGCACGGCATTCCGTATTACCCTCCTGAACCCACCGATTGCATATTCTGCTAACAGTCATTGGATCTCGACCAACGCGATAGGATGAACAGCAATCGCGATAGGGTACAATCCGAATTTGATCGAAGTCGGAAACGTGATGGTACGCATTTCTCCTCCTTACACGAGGCGTCACAACATCGTTTCACCAGGCAACGCCGGTCAACTGCTGTTTGTGTATAAGAAATCGGTTGGAAACTTTCCTAACGTCAGCACGTTGTAGGTGTCGCCACCGGCGCCAACCTTGTGTGAATCCTCTGAAAAGCTAATCATTTGGATATCACAGCATATTCTTCCTGTCGTTTAAATTTTACGTCTTTAGCACGTCATCTTCGTGGTGTAGCAATTTTAATGGCCAGTAGTGTAGAACAGTCGCTTTCGTATCTACATCTACATCCATACTCCGCAAGCCACCTGACGGTGTGTGGCGGTACGGACATTAAGGAATCAAAAGCGTCTCGGCTCGTGAGTGAGGATGTGAACACTGGACGCCACGCGCTCGCCGTTGAGAGCGTTCCTTGTACTCGGGCAGATAAGCGAAGCGGGCAGAGCAGGTTGCGGACTGCTGGCTGGCTCCCCGGCGCGCTGCCGGAGTCGATAGCGGCGAGCGTGTGGCGGTGCAGCCGTTAGGCGCGCCGCAGTGGGCAAGGGCAGGGCCGCGCCGCGCTCCGCTACACGTGGCACGTCCCGCCGCTTCCGTCTCCCGCGCCAGCCGGCGCCGCGTGCCACTCCTTTTTCAGGCTCTCTGACAGTCGCCGACGTTGCATTTCTCGCAGCTCCTCAGCCCTGCCTCGTTTCTCTTTCCGTGACGCCTCCAACGTCAGAGGCGGCTAATTCATGGAGTACGTGCTACCGGGTCAGCAACCGCACTGTATAGTTTTTAGTTGGGAAATACCGGATGGTTATAATTAAACTTATCGTGTTCTGAGTGCTGCAACGCGGGCTGTTTGCATGGCAAGATGCCGAAACATTGTAGGTGTGTTCATTAATCGCTGCGCTTGCGGAGTATACTAGAAAGATAGTAGTTCCAATCATCGCCAGTTCCACTGATCGCCACCAGGGGAAAATATGGTGCTGTAAGCAGCCAGAATGTGAAATGTTTCCTGTTTCGACGTCAGTGTTCTGGTTGTCACTTGGCGATACGTATTGATTTCTGTTGTGAGGTGACTGTTGGTGTAAATGCTTCAGAAGGTTGAAGCTTTTCTATATAAAACGAAGTAGACCGGTAGGGATAGCTCTGAAAAAGGGGTTGGGTTGCAAAAGTTGGAGTAATTTTGATTTTAGGTATCTTGTATGTATTACCCATCTCGTGAGAAGTCCAAGTTTTAGACCTTCTCCTTCTTGTGCATTGCCCGGCATCTTGAAAAGCCGCTAAGAAATGTCACTTTTTTCAGTTTTCTCTCAATAACCAGCTTCCAGCGCATTTTAGGCAAAAATATGCCATTACCAATTTTAAAGAGCGTAAAATGTCGTGCAAGTGTCGTACATCCTATGCTGGAATATTCATAACAGCTACTCAGATATGAAGCTGCGAAAATGTGTAAAAATGTCTAGCAATCACTAAAGTTATATATGTCAGTGGTTTCTCATGAACTAGGTATATGTAGATATTGCATACATAATGGCTTAAAGATGATGTTACGTTCAGGAATACTATTTCTGCCAGACGGTGGCATTACCAGTTTCGAGGCCACTTCCATTCTTAATTGCTAAAGCAACATTTTTTGTCGTGTGTAGTGAATAATTGCAAATATTTTGTATGAATGCTGAAGGGAGCTGAATCAAATAAAAAATGGTTCAAATGGCTCTGAACACTATGGGGCTTAACTTCTGAGGTCATCAGACCCCTAGAACTTAGAACTACTTAAACCTAACTAACCTAAGGACATCACACACATCCATGCCCGAGGCAGGATTCGAACCTGCGACCGGAGCGGTCACGCGGTTCCAGACTGAAGCGCCTAGAAACGCACGGCCACACTGGCCGGCTACGGAATTAAATCCTCTACAATACTGGTTAGTACGCTTTCCACACAAAACTGCACTTACAAAGAATTAGTAAAGCGAAACCACTAACATATGTAATGTTTCGCAGTTTCTACACATTTTTACAGATTTTCACAGCCTCGTACCTCAGTAGCTGTT
Source organism: Schistocerca serialis cubense (assembly GCF_023864345.2). Classification (NCBI taxonomy): domain Eukaryota; kingdom Metazoa; phylum Arthropoda; class Insecta; order Orthoptera; family Acrididae; genus Schistocerca; species Schistocerca serialis. The sequence goes on from NC_064641.1 coordinate 206,775,797, forward strand.
CCCAATTTTCCAACATGTTATGTATGAAATATCGTAAATTTAACGCTCTTTAAAACTGCTAAAGACATATTTTTGCCTAAAGCGCACTCGGAGCGAGTTACTGGAGAAAAACTGAAAAAGTAACAATTCTTAGCGTTTTTTACAAGATGGCGGATAACGCACAAGGGGAAGAAGGTTTTCACGAGAGGGGAAGTAGATACACCATACCTGAAAATCAAAATAACTCCTTCTTTTGTAATCCAACAATGCTATCACTACTGGGTTACAACTGCTATGCCGGCCGGTGTGGCCGTGCGGTTCTAGGCGCGTCAGTCTGGAGCCACGTGACCGACCGCTACGGTCCCAGGTTCGAATCCTGCTTCGGGCATGGATGTGTGTGATGTCCTTAGGTTAGTTAGGTTTAAGTAGTTCTAAGTTCTAGGGGACTGATGACCACAGATGTTTAGTCCCATAGTGCTCAGAGCCATTTGAACAACTGCTATTGAGAAGAAAGACCGTGACGCTGGTAAAGTTGTTGTATCAGAACAGCAGCAATAGCAGCGCTGCATTACGGGAATATTACCGACAGAAGCTGTTTGAAGACGCCCCATGTCAATAGATGGGCTAAAAAAATGATCAGGAATTTTAAAGAAACAGATGAATCAGGTGGTGAAGCAGGGAGATGAGGCGGCCCATTCCCATGACGGTTGTTGCCGAAGTTACTGTTGCTATAGCCAAATGTGCAGCGCATGCCTCAAATTTAGCCGATCGCAGCACGTGCCTCAAATTCTGCAGCCAGTGCTCGAGTTTCGTAATACGATTTCTCTCCCCCGGTCAAGAACAGTTCAGAAGTGCTCTCGGCGTATTCTACACTGGTGTCCCAATTATATGGAGATTGTGCACCAAATGAAGCCCCAACATAGGCTACAACACTCTTTGTCCTTCGTTTTTTGGCACGCATCGAAATGATGACATGCGTATGGGGTATATTGTTTGGACGCCCGAGGCACATTTTAGTCTTCACGGCGCTGTGAATGCAGAGAGCTATCGCAAAGGGGTTCTGCTCCGCCAAGTGTTGTGAGGGAACATCCACTGCACTCAGCTTGTGTGACTCTCTGATATAGCGTCACAAGCTCCTTCGTTCTCGGTACGTTTTCTGTCAAGGAGCTGACATCTTGCGGACCTATTAGGTGTATTGTGACATCTGCACATTATAAGGATCCTCTTGTGCATCACATGCTTCCAGCTTTGAAAGAATGCAACTGTGTCCACAGCATTATTTTCATGCAAGGTAGGGCATATCACATGTCGCTTGCCAGGTGAAAGATTTGCTTCGAGAAACATTCAGTGACGACCGCATCATCTCTAGGCAATTTCAAGATATGCGGCCTTCCAGATTCCTCTACCTCAATCCATGTGACTTCTCGATGTGGGATATCTAAAAGATCGTATCCTAACACCCGGAATGCATGCGGACTCTTTCTGATCTGAAGGATAGCATATCGCTCAGATTTCATCGGATATGCTGCGAGCAACTGTCAACCATGCCGTGTTACGGATGTCGCATGTTACTGAGTCGGGAGACCATACTGAACACAGGTTGTAACTTGTGACCGTCTCTTAATAAACGTATCAGAACCACTTTATGTGTGTTTGATCGTACCTCCCCTTTCTCTGCTCCCAAACCATGTGCTGACTGTTTACAGCTCAATGTTTTCACCTGGTGGCAGTCTGTGGAACTATTGTTTTTTCAGCATATTCCGCGAGCACACCGATTGATGAACATACCTGCGGCTTGTCAGCGCCATGCGATGTATGCAGCCTGCACCACAACACTCGGAACACTGTCAGTTTAATTATACTGCTGGCCATTAAAATTGCTACACCACGAAGATGACGCGCTATAGAAGCGAAATTTAACCGACGGGAAGAATGTGCTGTGATATGGGAATGATTAGCTTTTCAGAGTATTCACACGAGGTTGGCGACACCTACAACGCGCTCATAAGAGGAAAGTTTCCAACCGATTTCTCATACACGAACAGCAGTTGACCGGCGTTGCCTGGTGAAACGTTGTTGTGATGCCTCGTGTAAGGAGGAGAAATGCGTACCATCACATTTCCGACTTTGATAAAGGTCGGATTGTAGCCTATCGCGATTGCGGTTTATCGTATCACGACATTGCTGCTCGCGTTGGTCGAGATCCAATGACTGTTAGCAGAATATGGAATCGGTGGGCTCAGGAGGGTTACACGGAACGCCGTGCTGGATCCCAACGGCCTCGTATCACTAGCAGTCGAGATGACAGGCATCTTATCCGTATGGCTGTAACGGATCGTGCAGCCACGTCTCGATCCCTGTGTCAACAGATGGGGACGTTTGCAAGACAACAACCACCTGCACGATCAGTTCGACGACGTTTGCAGCAGCATGGACTATCAGCTCGGAGACCATGTCTGCGGTCACCTTTGACGCTGCATCAAAGACAGGAGCGCCTGCGGTGGTGTACTCAACGACGAACCTAGGTGCACGAATGGCAAAACGTCATTTTTCGGATGAATCCAGGTTCTGTTTACAGCATCATGATGGTCGCATCCGGGTTTGGCGACATCGCGGTGAACGCACATTGGAAGCGTGTATTCGTCATCGCGGTACTAGCGTGTCACCCGGCGTGATGGTATGGGGTGCCATTGGTTACACGTCTCGGTCACCTCTTGTTCGCATTGACGGCGCTTTGAACAGTGGACGTTACATGTCAGATGTGTTACGACCCGTGGCTCTACCCTTCATTCGATCCCTGCGATACCCTACATTTCAGCAGGATAATGCAAGACCTCATGTTGCAGGTCCTGTACAGGCCTTTCTGGATACAGAAAATCTTTGTCTGCCGCCCTGGCCTGCACATTCTCCCGATCTCTCACCAATTGAAAACGTCTGGTTAATGGTGGCCGAGCAACTGGCTCGTCACAATACGCCAGTCACTACTCTTGATGAACTGTGGTATCATGTTGACGCTGCATGTCCAGATGTACCTGTACACGTCATCCAAGCTCTGTTTGACTCAATGCCCAGGCGTATGAAGGCCGTTATTACGGCCAGAGGTGGTTGTTCTGGGTACTGATTTCTCAGGATCTATGGACCCAAATTGCGTGAAAATGTAATCACATGTCAGTTCTAGTATAACATATTTGTGCAATGAATACCCGTTTTTTATCTGCGTTTCTTCTTGGTGTAGCAGTTTTAATGGCCAGTTGTGTATAACCATCCCGTACATTATGACCACTTGCACCGTTGCGTGTCTAACTACATTTGGAATTCAAACAGCAGCGATACTGTGTGGCACGGATTCGACAAGCCCTTTATAAGTTTTTCGAGTTACGTGGTATAAGACGGCTACACATGGGTCTCACCATTCCCATAACTTATGGGCCGGCGGTTTGTAGCATCCCAGATGCGTTCCAGTGAGTTCATGTCAGAGGATTATCGTGGCAAAGACATCGCTACCATGCTGCTGAAACCACTGTAGTAAGATCCTCACATTCTGACCCGGACAGATGTCCTGCTAGAAAATTCTGTCTCCGTCGTAGAATACTTCAAATGCAGGTGGTCGGTAATAATGTTCATGTAGATCCCACTTGTCATGGTGCATTACTTCCACGGTCTCTCATAACGTAATACTGCCCGCACCAGTCTGTGTCGGTGTTGCGGTGCGTCTTTCGAGCAGCTGTTCGCCTGGAGGAAGGCGTGCCCGGATACGTTCGTCGACCTGGTGGAATAAGTAACGTGATTCATCAGACCAGGCGACATGTTTCATCCGACGCGCATTCCAGTCTCTATGATCCCGATCGTCCTTGAGACAAGACGGGAATACATATGGATGGTCTGCTGCGGAGCCCCATGATCAGCAGTTAGCGCTGAACGTTGTTTGCCGACAGACTTGCGGTTGCACTAGCAGTGTTCCCTCACGTCACGTCTGCCACAGATCGGCGGCGCCTTTTCTGCCTACAGACCAGGCAAACCTCCAACTTCCGCATGCTGTGATGGGGTGTGGACGTTCAACACCTTGTCACCTATTCGTAGCTTCGTCGTCTTTAAGCTTGCACCCATAAATGCCCACGATAATTGTTGTACCAGACGAAATGATACTCGTCTGTGGAGTGATGAGTTCTTAGCTGTACTTCTGTAGCAGGTCGAGATGACACTGCAAGATGTAAAATAAAATATCAGATCACTTTATTGCAACGTGAGCAAGATGAAATGTTTAACTTTGTAACAATCCATATCCACAGGAATGTCAAGAGAATATCTAGTACTGACTGCCAATATTAACGTATCACTTGGTACAGAACAAGATACTACTTTCTTCTCCAAAGGCACAACGACGATACATATTTATGCTGATTTCAGTTTAACACATTTTCTCGCACTGCTGGCCCGGTAGAGAGACGATGCTGTCGTCTTCGGCGATGATGTGCTTAGCGGCACACTGCGCCCAGGCGTAAGTAAGCGAGCTGATGCGGTAGCGTATGGAAACTTTTCTGGGCACGTCTACGCCACCGTCTCTCATTCTTCATTGCTTCTGGGAGCGACTGTGTTTACTTGTGGTTCCATCGCGTGTTACCAACCTTGACTTATCACCTCGCTCTTCGGACGACACAACAATAGTAGTACTCTAACTGTCGACATATTCGCTGTTCCCTACGAGCCGAGCCGGAACTATCTGCCCTTTGTGAAAACCACTTGTGTCAGTGCGTCTCCCCATGTGAGGCCCGTATCGCTAGACTGATTCCTCTTTGTATGTGCTTTGCTTAAATACTTTCCTTTTGGAGTCTAGTGCCCGTGCGCCCGCAGCGCTAACATGCGGCATTCAACCTCACCGTGGGCAGTGGTCATCATCCGTTTGAACCTTGTTTTCTCTCTCCTGTCTCACGTTACTTTCACTAATTTCAAGTTCAGCTTATTTATTTCGAGTCAAAAACATTACAACAATATTTACAATATATACAATATAACAAATCAGGTCAAATCATAAAAGAACAAACTAAACGGTATTAGCCCAAAATTGTGCAACGGCAGCAGCATTGTCTGAAACATCAACAAGCTCTTGTGTGGAACATGATACAGGACATCTAGGACAGTTAATTAAATGTTTGGTTGTCTGTTCTTCTCCGCAGTCACACAAGGTGGAAGATTCCTTCATGAAGCCCCATTTAAACAGATTGTCCTTAGTTCGTCCGACGCCACTCCTGAGCCGATTTAGAGACTTCCACACTGTCCAGACTTGATTTCCACCAGGAGGAAGGGTCTCAGAAGGAGTCATCCAATCGTTACTGTCAGATTTTGCTGTCCACTGAGATAGTCTGGCTGCTCCAGTCCGACCGGTGAGGGGTGTAGTAGTTCTCATGAAGCTCCTCCTAGATTTGAGTCTACTAATTGGTAGCTGGTATCCATGTAGCAGGTGATCGGTGTTATGATCTGCTTTATGTCTCTCAAGTTTGGCTGCGACTTCACGCCTTATGTCTGGAGGAGCAATACCTGCTAGTTTATGGAGCTTATCAATAGGTGTAGCTTTGAGGCATCCCGTTACTGTCCTGCAGGTTTCGTTCAGGGCCACATCAACCTGCTTTGCATGAGATGACTTGTACCATACAGGACATGCGTATTCAGCTGCGGAATAACACAAGGCCAAGGCTGATGTTCTTAGTAGTTTGGGATCTGCACCCCAAACGCTGCCAGTGAGCTTCCGCAGGATGTTGTTACGAGCAGCAACTTTCTGCTTGGTGTTAGTGCAGTGTTTTCTGTAGGTCAACGTTCGATCTAAGGTGACACCCAGATATTTGGGGTAGAAACAATGTTCAAGCTCTTGATCTTCCCAAAACACTGTAAGTTTTCTATAGGCCTCTCGATTGCGTAGGTGGAAAGCACAAACTTGAGTTTTAGCAGGGTTCGGTCTTAAGTTATTGACTCTGTAGTACTCAGATAGGTCCTTGAGAGCAACAGTAAGCTGGTTTTCTACTGTGTCAAAATCTCTGGCTTGTGTGACTAAGGCAAGATCATCTGCATAGATGAAACTCTTTGTAAGAGAAGGTTGAGGCTGGTCATTTGTAAATATGTTGAACAATATGGGGGAAAGGACACTACCCTGAGGCAAGCCATTCCTTTGACTTCTCCATCTACTCTTTCTTCCTTGGAACTCCACATAGAATCGCCGGTTTTCCAAAAGTGTCTGCACAATTCTGGTGAAATTAATGTCTCTAGTGATGTAGTAGACTTTGTGCAATAATTGTCGATGTTGAATGGTGTCATATGCTGCTGTGAGATCCACGAAAACAGCCCCGGAAATGTATCCTTTTTCATATCCCTCTTCAATATGTTCAGTCAGATTAAGGACTTGTGCTGTACAATTCTTTCCAGGTCGGAAACCTGCTTGTTGAGGTATGAGTTGTTTTTCAACAATGGGAGTGAGTCTATTTAGCAGCATTCTTTCATAGATTTTATACAAATGGCAAAGGAGCGAAATCGGTCGGTAGTTCTTGGGATCAGCTGCACCCTTTCCAGGTTTTAGTAAGGGAATAACTTTAGTTTTCCTCCAGATGGCAGGGATCTGTTTCCGCTTCAGACAACCATTATAGAATTGCAGAAGCCATCTTTCCGTGATGGGACCAAAATGTTTAATTTGCTCAATCATTAGGTCGTCTAGACCAGGCGCTTTACCATTTTTGCATTTCTGAATTGCGGTTCTGAGTTCTTGTAAGATGAAGTCATTTGATATATGGTTGTTTTCACGTTCAGGTTCTCTTTTGAGTTTTGTTCTATCTTTAGAACAATTGACCCTTCCATTCTGAACTAGATGATGAGCAATTTGATCTGGTGCAATGTTTGCATGGCCATGATTGTGGACAGGGTCGTTGTTCAGGCGTCGCAACAACTGCCAGGCTTTCTGACTGCTTTTAGACATATCAAGGTTCTCGAGTAGCTCTATCCATCGTTCTTTTTTGGATTTGGCTAAGGCTGAGGATAAATTTTGGCCAGCAGTTAAGGTTTCAATGCTGTAAGGATTATCATTGAAAAGTTGGATATAGTTATGTAGATGCTTCACGGATTCTTCTGTCAAGCCAGGTATGTAGTTAACTCGACAGCCTCTGGGAGTTGAGAGTCTTGAGCATCTTTTCACGGCTTCTACAAACTCATCATAGTTGGAAACTGAGGGTTCTATGCGTGAAACTTCTGAGTCAAGGAGATCAGCAAACTTCTGCCAGTCTGCTTTCTTGAAATTGTATCGCCTTCGGAATGATGTGATTCTAGGAGTAATGGCTGCAAACACTTGGCAGCCTATGGGGCGGTGTTGAGTATTTGGTATCGGATTTAGAACAGTTTTTCTGCATTGGTGAGCTATGTTCTCGCTAACAAAAATTAAGTCGGGGTTATACCCACGTTTCCAACGCCCACTGTTAAAAGATGGTGGGAGTTTATTATCATGGACAAGATTAAGATGGTTGATATCAGCCCAAGTCAAAACTGCTTCACCATTACTGTCGTCCTCAGCATAACCCCAAACACTGCTATGACTATTGAAATCTCCAACAATAAAGTGAGCTTGTTGATTGGTGTAGTTGTCTGTAGGTGAAAATTGGAAATCTGCTCCTGGGGGTTTGTAAATTGACGACACAATACAACCATTCAGTTCTACAGACAGTATTTCAATATTGTTGAATTCTGTAAGTGAGGTAGAGAGAACAGCTATATCGTTCCTCACAAAGATAGCACTGCCATATTGTCTATGGGGTCGCTCAACTGCCAGTTTCATCCCAAGGATTTTTGGTCTTCTCATGGTGTCATCTCGATGGGTTTCTTGTATACATAAAATATCACACCTAGGTTCCTTGGCAATATGTTGCAGGAGTTCTTCTTTGGCAACAGACAATCCTTCTATGTTGATTGATACAATCACAAGGTGAGGTCTTGATAAAGACCTTTGGTTTCCATTCATAGTGAAACCTATAATGCAATGCTTTTGGAATGCTGACGTTCAGTTCAGTACTGGAGAATCTAGTCCAGTACCTATGCAGGGGCACCACGTGCAGGAGTCAGCTTCACCCCCAGGGGGGGGGTGAAGTTCAGCTAGCACGCATTTACAGTAGGCTCGCTTATCATGTTTCAATGCATTTCTGTAAAACCTACATGCGTACTTTAATGTTTAACCGTTCAGATGCTCCACTGCGCTAATCTTCTATCGTCAAAAGCCGCAGTGTTACGTTTCCAACCATTACCACCAAGCACAACGTAAATCGTGTTCTACCAACCAGTGATTCGCAGCGTTTTGCTGTTTGGAATACTCCTGCGGAGTGTGTGGGGATATTTTGTTCTACCCAGAGATCTAGACCATATAACACGACGCATGTCAATTTCGTGACCGTCTGTATAAGTGGGCCCCTAAATCAGTAAACAAGTCAGAAGTTTAGTACTAGTGTCGTGTTCTTCATTTTGGTTCACAGCCCGACTTTATTTTAAGACGCCATTCGATGAAATTCAGTCTTTTGTTATGATGGCGTTCATTTACTGAGCATCGGCGTCAAAACTTTCCAGTGATCGCTCAATGTCTTCCTTCGCACATTTGCATTAACATTAGCTTTAGCGACCCCATCATATCAGACTTTTCCTTTACATTCGTGCGCTGATCTCTTACAAGTAAACCCTTTATATCTTCCGCTTGTAGTTGGCCGAGTATTTCTCATAAGAGAGATGAGTGATCGTCATGCTAATTGCAAAAGATTTAAAGCGACAACAGATTATTCACTTTAATCCAAAACCTTCAATGAGACATTAAACAAGTACTTCTTGACAGAAAAATCGATGACGCTACATTCGTAATTCTGTTGGAAACTATAGAAAGAGGATGAAGTGAAACCAAAAAAAAAGCAGCGTTTAATATAAATGCTGAATTCTAGAAACATTTTATGAGATTTTCGCGGAACAGATACAGCCACCGGTTCAGTCATGCCACGCCGGAAATCGTTATTCTTCTGCGAGTCAGCTGTTTATTTATCTGGTCAGGCATTGGCATACATCAGCGATCAACAGCAGAGGACATCTACTTGATCTCGTGCATTATTTATCTTCTGTTCCATTCACTACTTACGATTCCAGAGATGACATTAATTCAGAAAGCACCAGTGTCGAATAAAACTGTATAATGTGTTAAAGAAACTGGGTACAAAAAATGGTAGTCAGTGCATTTGAGACAGCTGAAAAGGAATGGATAAGAGCTTTGTTACAGACGAAAACTAGTCCATTGTTTTTATTTTGGATGCAAAAACAGGCCGCATAGACCTAAATGTATTTCATTCCCTGCAGGACTGTTTGATTATAATCCAGCGTTAGGAAAAATCCAGAATTATTCATAATATTCTGATTTTTAAAACGCTCTTTGTTTACTTCTCCATTAATAACCACCTGTTCTTTGGTATGTGAAATTTTTGTGGTGAGTCGCCTTCTAGACAGCTCTATGGTGCTGCAATTTATGTTTCAGCAATTTGTATGGGATCCGTGACAACAAAGCCTTTCACTCAGTGTTGTGCTGTCAGCCCTTGAGGAACAAAGTATTGGTCAGTGTTCAGAAGAACAAATGCGTGTATAGCACAGCATTCCACTACATTTGAGCACGTTTGTACGAAATTTCTGGATTGAAATGGAAATCATGTAATGAGATTCCACATACCCGAAACAGTTCTTAGCAGCGTTAGAGGAAGTTTTCGGATACTTAGCCTAGTGAAACAAGGAAGAAACGCGGGTGAGTGGAAAATACCTGCAATGCCTTAGGTTTGTCGATGACATTGTACTGTTTGCTTGTGGTTCAGATAAAATCCAGCAGTGAAAGGAAGAATTTGATGGATCAAGGTCGTAACTAGGTCTTAAAGTGAATAAAATAATGTACAATAAACTTGTACAAATTAACAATGAAGCCATAGAAGAAATATTTGTGGGAAAAAGAAGTTAACAAGAAGTTGGATCCACGAAATAAAAAAGGATATAGAAAAAACATATCAAAATTAAAGAAGAAACAACTAACAGAAAAGTGTCTAGGCAAAAAGTATTGAATGTGGAAGGATTCCAGTCTAGGAGAGTGAAAGAAGCGGTCCGAAGAGGTCAGAAGACAGTAAAAAACATAGTGAACAGATGAAAGACTACTGAAAGGAAGGAAAATAACTACGAATAAGAAATTGAAATTGGTACGCAGTCCTTAAGTGAACCATCTGAGATGAAGAAGAATTCGTAAAACCACCTGAGATTTTCTACGCAGGGCAATTGGGGACGACGACTAGCTGGACAGCAAACACAACAGTAGAAATTGCCTAGAGTGCTATTGTCAACTAAGCTTCATACGCGTCTGCAATCAGTGTATTACCAGTTTTGTCTTATGGGGTCGAGATAAGGGCTTTTAACACAAAAACCATTTAAGAACTGAATGTCTTCGAGCGAGCTATTGTGACAGCATGTTGGGAATTACTAAGGGGAAGCAAGAAAAACAAGCAACTGGATCATGGGACATAGTGGAGTGAACGTCTAAAAGTGACGTAACGGAAAGTAGAGGAAGATGGGCGGGTATATGTAACGAGGTGAATGGATGGTAGATACACATAGCCCGACAGGACGACCTTATGGAAGGTGGTTGAACGGCATTCGACTACACGCAGTAGCAACTTAAATGCTTATAGCTGAAGTCCGTATTGTGTACAAAGGCCCAGCGAAGATGTTAATCCAGGACTGGATATTAAGTACACTGATGTGAATGGAAAGTACACTGTCGTCACATTAATATGTCCACCTGTCAGAAGCCGGAATAACCACCTTTTGTAGCGCAGGCAGCTACGAGACGTACAAGAAGAGAATCAGTGAGGTTCTGGAAAGTATTGACAGGGATGTGGAGCCATGACGCGTACCAGCAAAATGGCAAGCTTCGCAAGGTTTCTCGATTGAGGATCGATGGTGCGAACAGCCCGATAGAGGTGGTCCCACAAATTCTCCACTGGGTGTCAATCTGGGGAGATTGACGGCCAGGAGAGTAAAGTAAAGTCACCTTGGTGCTCTTCGAACCACGCACGTACACTACGAGCTGTGTGACGCGCTGCATTGGCATCCTGGTAGATGCCATCGTGTCGAGAAGAAAATGCATGTGGGGGTGGGCATGGTCCTCAGGGATAGATGAATACTTGTTATGATCCATTGTGCCTTCCAGAATGACAAGATAACCCAGGGAACGTCACGAAAATATTCCTCAGACCATAACGTTCGCTGCTCCGGCCTGGAGCCTTCGACGATTGTTACAGTCTGTTTGCTTTCACATGTTTCATCCTACACACTTCACCTGTCATCTGTGCAATGGAGCATTAAACATGATTTCGTTGAAACGGCCCCCTGTCGCAAATCAGTGGAAGTTCAGTTACGGTATTGGCGTGCATATTCCAGCCTTCGAAGCCAATGAAGAGTAGTCAGGATGGGTGCATGAACTAGGCGCCTGCTGCAGAGGCTCTCTCTGGGCTCTCTCTGTGGTCATCAGTCCCCTAGAACTTAGAACTTCTTAAACCTACCTAACCTAGGGACATCACACACATCCGTGCCCGAGGCAGGATTCGAACCTGCGACCGTAGCAGTCGCGGTTCCGGACTGAAGCTCCTAGAACAGCTCGGCCACCACGGCTGGCTGCTTCAGAGGCCCATACGCTGCAACATTCGCTGAATGATGGTAGCTCCTTGGTTTCGTGATGCACCACAGTTGCCTCGGAGCTTGTTTTGGATAGCGCTATTTTTCCATGTACGGTGTACTTTAACCACGGGGGTACGCGGAAAGTTTATAAACTTAGTCGTTGCCGAAATGTTTCCACCCTTGGCTCGAAAGCCAATGATTTTGCCTTTTTGGACATCAGATGAATTGCTCCTGCTCAGTATCTGCACTGTTTCCCGTGTCCCCCCAACACGCTTGAAATACCCTTCACTACCAGTGCTGTCACCACACGACATGGTAGCCGAGAGCGCTAACGCCTTGCTTCCTGGACTCGGGTAGGCACGCCGGCCATGGACCGAATCCGCCCAGCGGATTAACGACGAGGGCCGGTGTGCCGGCCAGCCTGCATGTGGTTTTTAGGCGGTTTTCCACATCCCGATAGGTGAATACTGGGCTGGTCCCCAATTTCCGCCTCAGTTACACGCGTCGCAGACATTTGAAACACGTTCGCATTATTTCACGATTTACAATATATGCAGACAGCTGGGGTACACTGATTCCATCCCTGGGGGGTACGGGGTGACGGCAGGAATGGCATCTGGCCACCCCTAAAACTAACCTTACCAAATCCGTTCGAACCACGCCGACCCTGCGATCGCTGCGGGACTATGGTGTAAGCAAAAGAAAGAAAAGAAAGACTACCAGTGCTGTCACCCACCGTCTGTGAGTGGTTGTTGCACGTTGACACTGAACATAGTTGGTCGTCATATTAATGCTGCTGACCGTGCGTTACACAGTGAACACTTTGACAGAACACTGCTAAGCTGATACGCCAATATTTCCTTGCCTTTGGGAAATGTTGATAAATTTTCATATTTTTGTGAACTGATTTTCAGTACGGATAGAGACTACAGGCAGACTGTCATCACGAACTGTCTGGAACACATTACTAGGAGCTGAGTTGAGTTTTCATGTTTCCATACGCCATTTACTTGCGACACCAAACCACAGACAATAAGGATTTGCATGGTGCGGAGCCAAAGTCAACTAGGGCAGTAAGTGGCTTTCGGTTGTGTTTATCGAAGAGTCTCGTTAATCTATGTAGGTTAAATCGACACCAGCGCGTCCATAAACGACACGGTGAAAGGTCAGAAGAAAAAGCGATTCTCGAGACTCGTACACCTCCAGCCTTTCGAATTGCAGTGTGTGAGCATTCATTGTGTATGACAACAGAACTGAACGGTTACTGAATGACCTCCAGTGCGGAAATGGTAAAAACTCTCTTCATACCCTTCGCGACCAGAGCACCAAATTGCGTATTCCAGCACGATAATGCAAGAAATCACACTTTAATTCACACTAGAAACGCCTTGAGGCATGTACGGATCCATGATTGGCCCGCCCAGCCCCCTGATTTATCACCCATAGACCATGTCTGCGTTGCGGTGGTAAGTCCTATAATTCCACTCTAGCCTCCATCCAATAATCTTCGTGAACTGACATAGCATGTGTGTCAAGCGTGGCGAGAAATCTCTCAAGATAACATTAACGCTGTTGCTTCTAAGCCACAAGGAATACAATATTGTGCCCCTGGTGGTAAGACCTCTTAATGGTAATGATCAACATACGCCGAGGTGACTTAAGTCATGGGATACCTCCTAATATCGTGTCGGACCTCCTTTTTCCCGGCGTAGTACAGCAGCTCGACGTGGCGTGGATTCAAACCCTGCAGAAATATTGATCCAACCTGACTCTATATCCATCCATAATTGTGAAAGTGTTTCCGCTTCAGGGTTTTGTGCGCAAACTGACCTCTCGATTATGTCACATAAATTATCATCCATAAATATCCCATCGCTATTTGGGAACGTGAAGTCCATGAATGGTTCAAATGGCTCTGAGAACTATGGGACTTAACATCTGAGGTCATGTCCCCTAGAACTTAGAAGTACTTAAACTTAACTAACCTAAGGACATCACGCACATCCATGCCCGAGGCAGGATTCGAACCTGCGACCGTAGTGGTCGCTCGGTTCCCGACTGTAGCGCCTAGAACCGCTCGGCCACACCGGCCGGCGTCCATGAATGGCTGCAAGTAGCCGAACATACCCATTTCCAGTTAATTTTCGATTCAGCTGGACCATAGGGCCCAGTACATTCCATGCAAACACAGTCCACACCATTATAAAGCCACCATCAGCTCGGACAGTACCTTGTTGACAACTTGCGTCCATGGGTTCGTGGGGTTTCGCGTCACACTTGAACCCTACCATCAGGTCTTACCAGCTGAAACCGCGACTCATCTGACCAGGCAACGTTTTTCTAGTCGTCTTGAGTCCAACCGATGTGGTCATAGGCCCAGGTGAGATGATGTTGAGATGTTAGCAAAGTCACCCGAATCGGTCTTCTGCTGCCATATCCCATTAACGCCGAATTTCGCAGCACTATCCTAACGGATACGTTCGTCGTACATCTCACATTGATTTCTGCAGTTATTTCACGCCATGTTGTTTGTCTGTTAGCACTGACAATGCCTCTAACAGCGTCTCTGCTCTTGGTCGTTAAGTGAAGGCCGTCAGCCACTGCGTCGTCCTTGGTGAGGTAATGCTTGACGTTTGGTATCCTCCGCATACTCTTTACACTGTGGATCTCGGAATATTGAATTCGATAACTATTGCCAAAACGGAATGTCCCATGTGTCTAGCTGCAACTACCATTACGCTTTCAACGTCTGTTAATACCCGACGTGCAGCCATAATCATGACGGAAACCTTTTCACATGTATCACCTGAGTACAAATGACGTGTCCGCCAATGCACTGCCCTTTTATATCGTGTGTGTGCGATACTACCACCATCTGTATGTGTGCACATCGCTGTCCCATGGCTTTTGTCACCTCTGCGTAGATTCTCAATGCAAAGTAAGTTTAATCACTTATTAGTTGAAAATATCCTCAAATTTATGTAAATATCGGCGCAATACCCCACCGCCCTTCTGCCGCACCGCCACGTTCGTCGACCGCTAGACATTCTATGAGTGCTCTGACATGGTCGCGCACTGCGCTCATCGCACTACGCTCTGCTATTTAAGGAACGCTCTTGCGGGAAGTGCGGCACGCAGGCATCCGCCCTGCCAGCCGCGGCCGCTTACACACTCAGTCCCGCTACCGCTTTCCGCGATAAAGTCGCCGAACTCCCTTCGACATCAGTAACCTACAGAAGGATATTTCATCTCTCATTATTGGTCTCCACAGCTATACCTTGCTTGTAAGAGCTGCTTTCTTCATTATTCAAATGTGCATTAAATCCAGACGAAGTGAATACGTGGAGTTTACCGACTGTCAACTCTTCCCGTCAGAACGCTCCAGCCCTTCTTCAAGTTTTATACAGTGTTCGAAACGTCATTTCCGTTTAGGAAACGCACGAAGATTATTTAAGCCGACCAACGCTGGGAGGTTACAAGGGACTCTGAAACAAATATTTACCTGTAAAGTCATATTTTCGTATGAGTATTTCTGAAGCCGATAGAGGTAGTTTTCTCTGGTTAAAAATTAATTAAAGTAACAAACTCTGGGGCCTGCCGCTGTGACCGAGTGGTTCTAGGCACTTCAGTTTGGATCCGCGCCACCACTACGGTCGCAGGTTCGAATCTTGCCTCGAGGCATGGATGTGTGGTGTTCTTAGGTTAGTTAGGTTTAAGTAGTTCTAAGTTCTAAGGGACTGACGATCTAAGATGTTAAGTCCCATAGTGCGGTGAAATACTGTAGAAGTGTCCTTAATTCTCGCTATTGTTGCTATCCTGGCAAACAGATCGTCTCCTGATTCAATAGGGGTTTTGTAAACAAGGTTGCACATGTCTCGTCACACAAAAAAATCCAGAGAAGTCAACTCAGGGAATCGAGTAGGCCATAGTATAGGACTACCACTGCCAGTCCACTCTTCTTGAAACTGTCGGTACAAGAATCGTACTGAAACTTGCCGGATCCACACGGGATGCCTTGTACCGAGTACCACGTTATCCAGCAGCTGTGACAATGCTCTGGCGAGGGAACTGTAACAATGGCCATCATTTAATAAAAAAATGGCTCTGAGCACTTTGGGACTTAACAGCTATGGTCATCAGTCCCCTAGAACTTAGAACTACTTAAACCTAACTAACCTAAGGACATCACACAACACCCAATCATCACGAGGCATAGAAAATCCCTGACCCCGCCGGGAATCGAACCCGGGCGCGGGATATCATTTAATAGCCTAGGTAGTCACCAATAACACCTGCTCACATATTCACGTAAATCCACAATTGATGACCGCTAGTAAATGTGGTATGTGATCTAAGCACACTCACAAGAAGCGAATTGTGGATGTCGAAGACCCCGTTACGACCGAACGTCGCTCCGTCTGTAAACAACACAGAGGACTGAAATGTAGGCTGCACCTGGAACTGTTTCAGGTACCACTGCGAAAACTGTGCTCTGGGTGGATGATAATCTGGGTCCAGGTTGTGCACACGCTGTAACTGAAATGGATCAATAATTGGTCATGAAGAACGTTTCTGACATTCGTCTGATTAGTCCCCATGTTGTGCTCAATTGCACGAGTTCTGAGAGCGATTACGCTTTCTACCGGATTGAAAATACTCACAGGTAATTACGCCATTAGACAGAGATGTTTGCTTAAGTGTACAACCTTCCAGAATTTGTTAATTTTAATAATTTCCACCCTGTAGATCGTTAATTTTCATCAACATCTTGTGAAAGTAAATCTCGTAGATTTAAGGAATGTTCATAATGTCATAAAATGTTAAACACCCTCTCAAAAGAGCGTACTGGTGCTTTGTGAAGCTGTATTTAGTGTAGAACTGGTAGCAGGTAGTCACGTGACCCTCCAGTGGTGACGTAACTCGTAGCAGTCAAGTGGTGTCTATGTGTCTGTCGATTGTATGGAATCAGCGCAGTAAGATAGATTGACGAGGAGACGTCACAAAAAGACAGAAAGCAGTTATCGTGTCTGGATTTGTCCCTGATCACACCGTCAACGAAGCTGCCCAGTTTGTTCGGTGTATCAACTCGGACTGTCTTACGTGTCTACAAGGTATGGTGCTCAACACGCAGCCACATACCACGGTGTAAGAACAAAGTCGTAAAACGATCCTAAACGACGGGGGCAGGAGATGACTGTCGCTCCTTATCAGTAACAGTCGTTCTAAACCCAATAGGAATTGCTGTTGCCATTGAACGTAGGACCGTTTCTACCAGTTTCAGGTCGAACATAGCGTAGAGAACTGCATTGCAATGGGCACTTAGAGTCGGGTACCTCGAAAAAGCTCATTGTTCTGATCAGCGCATAAAGCTGCACGTTCTCAACGCAGAAAGTGGACGTTATCTGACTGGAGGCATGTAATATGAGACTCTACGAGACGCGAATGTGCTTCTGTGGAAATGAAGCAAAATGCTCGGTGCACCTACGGCCAAGTGTAACGTGCGTAGTTCGCGCCGGAGGGGCTCATTGATATTTTGGGGATGTTTCTTGCACCGTGACCTGGGCCCACTTGTTCTGGTTGCCGCAGAAATGATACCTACAAGCTTCGCTACCGTACAGTTTTAATTTAAAAAAATATATAATCTACATTTACGTCTACTTACATACTGCGCAAGCCGCCGTATGATACGGCACACCGTACAGTGTACCACTACCAGTCATTTCCTTTCCTGTTCCACTCGCAGATAGACCAAGAGAAAACCGATGTCTGTTTACCTCCGAAAGAGCAACAGTTTCTCTTGTCTTACCTCCTTGTACCTTACTCAAAAGGTACTTTGGCGGTAGTATAATCGTTCTGCAGTCACCTCCAAATGCGTGTTCCCTAAATGTTCGTAATAGTGTTTCGCGAGAAGAACGTCCTCACTTGAGTTAACGAATCATCTCTGTAATACTTGCTTGTTGATAGAAACTACCGGTAACAAATCTAGCAGCCCGCCTCTGAACTGCTTCGTTGTCTTCCTGTAATCCAATCTGGTGGGGATCCCAAACATTCGAACGGTACTCTGGAATATTTGGCACGGGTGTTCTGTACGCGGTCTCCTTTACAGAGGAGCCACATTTTTCTAAAATTCTCCAAATAAACCGAAGTCGACCATTCGCCATCCCTATACTGCAGCTCTCACGTGCTCGTTCCATTTCATATCACTTTGCAATGTTATGCCCATACATTTAATCGATTTAACTGTGTCAAGAAGCAGAGCACTACTAATGATGTGTTCGAACATTACGAGGTTGTTTTTCCTACTCACCTGCATTAACTACCATTTCTATACATTTAGAGGAAGCTTCCATTAATCACACCAATTAGAAATATTTTATCGAAGCAATCTTATATCGTCCTACAGTCACTTAACGACGACACCTTTGCGTACTCCGCAGCATCAGCAAACAGCCGCGGTATGCTGCTCATCCTGTCCATCGGATGGTTTATATATAGAGAGAATAAGAGGGGTCTTGTCACACTTCTCTGAAACACTCCTGATGATATCGTTGCCTCTGATGAACATTTTGCCTTCGAATACAACATACTGTGTCACATTACTTAAAAAGTCTTCAGGCCACTTACATATCTGGGAACGTATTTCGTCTACACGTTCCTTCGTTAACAGTCTGCAGAGGTGCACCGTATCGAATGCTTTCCGGAAATCTAGGTATATGGCGTCTTCCTGTTGTCCTTCGTCCTTAGTTCGCAGTATATCAAGTCAAAAAAGGGCAAGCAAGAATAAACTATCATTCAGAAGTGACATGGAAGGACTGTTCACTTGTGCGCTTCAGCGGCGTTAAACGGTAACGTTTGCCACTGAGTGTTGTTCTGATGATGAGATATTCACGTCTGCGTCAAGCACGCTAGTTGTCGGAAACTAGTGTCCGATACCGACACAAATGGAAGATGAATACTCTGCTTTACGCACAAAATCAGATAACTGTGGCTGTGTTGCTAGAAGGTGACAAATTCTTTGTCAACACGTCTTCAGTGGCTTGCAGTACTCGTATATATGTATTTATGTTTATACTATTTAATTTACGTTTACGACGTTGTGTATGTTGGTTATAAACAGTTCTGGTACTTTTTGCTTTTTATGATGTAATAATTTAAAGTTCTACTCACAGATTCGTTGGACATTGATTTACATGCTGTGTTTTTGTTCTTTTGTCATAGCTATTCTTCTTGTGATAATTGTCCATTTTTTTTTTTTTTTCACTTCGCAGCACAAGTTTTGATGTTATGTTTTGGATGGCATTGCCAACTGTTGATTGCTATTGGCAACAATGTGTTGTTGGTTATAATATTTTTACACATTCAGTGCCGGTCGGTGTGGCCGAGCGGTTCTAGGCGCTTCAGTCTGGAACCGCGCGACAGCTACGGTCGCAGGTTCGAATCCTGTCTCGGGCATGGACGTGTGTGATGTCTTCAGGTTAGTTAGGTTTAAGTAGTTCTAAGTTCTAGGGGACTGATGACCTCAGATTTTAAGTCCCATAGTGCTCAAAGCCATTTGAACCATTTGAACACATTCAGTAGGTGGCTGTAACATTCAACAGTTGACAACACAGTCCAAAACATAACACCAAAACATCTGTTCAGTTCATAATGGTGTGAAGAGCAAAAAACAAAATTTCATGTGTCAGCTATAACAAACGAAGAAGAATACAGCACGTAAATTTAAAAATGGTTCAAATGGCTCTGAGCACTATGGGACTTAACTTCTGAGGTCATCAGTCCCCTAGAACTTAGAACTACTTAAACCTAACTAACCTAAGGACATCACACACATCCATGCCCGAGGCAGGATTCGAACCTGCGACCGTAGCGGTCGCGCGGTTCCAGACTGTAGCGCTTAGAAACGCTCGGCCACTCCGGCCGGCAGCACGTAAATCAACAACCACAAAGTCTGTGAGCAGAACTTGAAATTATTACTACATCACGGAAAAACAAAAAGTACCGGAACTGTTCGTAACCAGTATATATATACAAAGTCCTAAACGTAAACAAAGTAGTATAAACAAAAATATATACATGTTCCAGGCCACTGAAGTTGCTTTGCAAAGAATAAAGCCCAAACGCGCATGGCGCAAAACCGTGTTTTGTTCAGTTATGATTAGACGGTCCCAAAGTAATAATCATCAAGATATCGTAGAACTGCTGAGCTTTCGCGTTTCACCTGTGCGGAACAGTCGCGCCGGGGTGAATCTAGGTCAGGTATAGAACAGTTAGAAGCGGCGGCGGCAGCAGGGACTGGGTGAGGCTATCAGCTGACTATACAAGAGAGGCGCTTTGCAGGGGACGAGAGAGAGAGAGAGAGAGAGAGAGAGGGGGGGGGGGGGCGGAGTATCAGCTGTGGCCGCCGGTCGATAGTCGTCGCTCATCTCCCTGCGAGCGCGGCCTGCCGGCCCTCGCTGTCAGAAGGGGTCGCCTGACGCAGTTTTTGTACTGGGCGTCGCATTCTGCTCGTCCGTTCTCGAACATAACTTCGCGATACATTCTCTCTCTCTCTCCTGCTTTTCCATGTACGAGTTGGTATCCAAAGTTCACGGAATATGAGGTTTGACCAAAACGTACAGTGAAAGAATTTTCTTAGCAGCAGCTTCTTGATGCTATAACCATTTGATGTAACTTATCCTGTAGCCTGATCCGTTGAGACATGCAGCGTCAAGCTGGAACACCGTTTGATTTTTCAGATTCCAGAGACGCTAGACAGGGAGTGTTCACCGTACGTGTTATCCATCATGGATTTCGAACAACGCGTGAACATTAAGTTCTGTTTCATGTTGTAAAAAAAGTGCCAGACGAACTCATGAAACGTTGAAATTGCTGTATGATGATAACCTTCTAACTGCGAAGACTGTTTACAATAGGTGTGAGCTATTTACAAGCGGAAATGAATCGGTAGGAGATGAGCAACGTTCGGGACTTGCATTAACCTCAAAAACAGAAGAAAACTTGCAAAAATGGTTCAAATGGCTCTGAGCACTATGGGACTTAACATCTATGGCCATCAGTCCCCTAGAACTTAGGACTACTTAAACCTAACTAACCTAAGGACATCACACAACACCCAGTCATCACGAGGCAGAGGAAATCCCTGACCCAGCCGGCAATCGAACCCGGGCGCGGGAAGCGAGAACGCTACCGCACGACCACGAGCTGCGGACAAGAAAACTTGCAAAAAGTGGCGAAAATTGTTTACTGAGACAGGCGAATATCTATTCAAGAGCTTACCGACGAACTTAGCATCTCTTTCTGTTCCGTGCAAAGCATTTTAACCGGTAATTTGCAAATTAGGAGAGTGAGTGCAAAAATTGTTCCCAACCTTTTGTGTGGTGAAAAGAAGGAAAATCGGTTGTTAGTTTGCACGGAGTTGAAGGATCGTCTTCATTCAGATCCGAACTTCATGTCAAAAATTGTAGCCGGAGATGAACTTGGGACTTTGGGTATGACCCTGAGACGAAAATTCAGAGTTCCCAATGAAAAACCTGTGAATCTCCTCGCCGTGAAAAGACACGTCAGTCAAAATAGAATATCAAAGTCATACTCACTGTTTTTTTGATACTGAGAGCATAGTGGGATCAGCGTTCGTTTGAGGGGGAACACCTGTAAACGCCGAATTTTACAAATGTGTACCACAACGTTTGCGAAACGATGTACGAAGAAAGAGACTATAAAAGTGGGCCAGTGGCTTCCTTCTTCATCAGACAATGCGCCGTGCTACACCTCGTATTCGATTCACGCACTTTTGGCCAAAAAAAAAAACTGTTCCTGTACTTCCACAGCCGCCATACTAACCGACTTTTGGCTCTTATCAAAAATTAAAACCATCCATAAAGTAAAACGTTTTGTCACCATTCCTGCCACTGAGAGGATCACATCGGCAGCTGAACACTCTTCCAAAAGAAGTATTGCGGAAATGCTTGCAGTCATGGATGCAACGCTGGGTTAAGTACATTGTTAGCCAAGCACAATACTTTGAAGGAAATTAAATCAAATTCCACGTGAGCTTATTACTTTCTTTGTAACAAAACTCTTCACCGTATTTTTGATTACACCTCGTTAACTAACTGAAATTATTTCGTCTTACCTCGTCTTACCGGTATTTAATTCTGCGCAATAACCTTCAGCATAGTTCCCGTGGGAGCGAATACAGCGGTGCTAACGTTTACGCCAATACTTTTGGAATGCATCCTGGTATCTTTTTTGTTAAGGTGTTTAGTCCCTCTGCCATTCCGCGTAATTCACACCCACTGTATCAATTCTAAGGCCCTTCAACTTGGTTTTCTTGTCGATGAAGAAGGCACGCGGAGTAACGTCTTGTGAGTATAACGGATGTGGAACAACTATCATTCTGGTTTTAGCGAAACATTCCTGAATAATGTATGCTATATTCAATTATTCATTGTTATGGCGGGGTAACCAATAATTCATAAATTTCTTTTGTGGATGTCCTCTCGCCACGACCTTCTTCAAACTTTTTGGAACATCACGATGGAACTCCTTATGCACCCTCCGTCTCGGAGATCGAACTTTTTATGAACAGTCCTGCCAATTTAAAATAAACCATAGTTACTTTTGATTTGAGCTTTTTGGCCGAGGCCAGGAAGTATTGTTCCACACTGCGTAGTTTTAGGGCCATGTTGTTGTTGTTGTGGCCTTCAGTCCTGAGATTGGTTTGATGCAGCTCTCCATGCTACTCTATCCTGTGCAAGCTTCTTCATCTCCCAGTACTTACTGCAACCCACATCCTTCTGAATCTGTTTAGTGTATTCATCTCTTGGTCTCCCTCTACGATTTTTACCCTCCACGCTGCCCTCCAATACTAAATTGGTGATCCCTTGATGCCTCAGAACATGTCCTACCAACCGATCCCTTCTTCTAGTCAAGTTGTGCCACGAACTCCTCCCCAATCCTATTCAATACCTCCTCATTAGTTACGTGATCTACCCATCTAATCTTCAGCATTCTTCTGTAGCACCACATTTCGAAAGCTTCTATTCTCTTCTTGTCCAAACTATTTATCGTCCATGTTTCACTTCCATACATGGCTACACTCCATACAAATACTTTCAGAGGCAGTTGTATATGCTTCCCTCAGACTCCATGTGATGTTGCTTCTGATTGTCTTGAAGCAGTAGTTAGATAAACTTCGCGACAATCCTCCTCATGTTCAATTCCTCTGACAGATTGTATATGTACCATATCTTTTCCCGAAGTACTGCGTAAGTCTTGAATGATCTGTTTACGATCTTGCAGAACCAGATCCCGCTCTTTTTGGTGTGATGAAAGTGTCGCCATTATCAGCTGATGCTTTCTGTATTTTTGAAATACTTATACAATTAGTCAATCTGTGTCGCATCCAAAGTGTGGTTTCCAAAGCTTTCTTGAACATTTGGTGAGTTTCTCCAGCAGTTTTTCAAAGTGTAGAAGAGAACGTTAACCAGACACACTGCTCTTTCAGGCCATCCTGTGCATAACCGCAAACTCTCGGAAACACAACTCAAATATGCTCACTGACAACTAACTAGGCAGCTCACAGTCACTTGCTGCACTAATTCAAGAAGAAAATATGAGAAAACCCATAGCGGTGTTTCAGTATACTCCTGTGTAACCATTTGCGCGCAAAATTCAGATTTCGTGAAATTTTGGATGTCACCATGTGTTTAGTTTAATAACTGATGAATATTCTGATACTTTCTCACTAACGTAAGCTGTTAGCTCACCTTAATGGATACCTCTAGTATAGCATCTACAGTAAGCAGCATGTGATTGCATCACGTAATGTACACTAGTGAACTTGGTACGTACTTGAGCTGACTCACCGGTTGTGTATATTTCTCTCACTGACGGGTGGACCACGTAAACGATTTATCCAAGTTGCAAACAGTGCTGACCGTTGGAATGCAACTCAAGGGGAGAATATCTGTTAAACGGAGAGGCTTGTGAACTGTTACTGTGTCCATACAGTGAAGATATGTGAATGGATTAATGAAATCTTTATGAATAACTGTCGTGCGACCTCCGAAGGACTACGTACTACTGATCTTTGAGTAATTTTTGAAAGTCGTGGATATGTGTAGGTCAACCGACAGTCTACAGTACAATAGCTGACTTTCCACATAAGCCAGGGGAAGAACTCCGAAACAAAGGGACGAAATCTTCATCCGTACTAACGACGATGTATTTATGGAAAAGCCAAGGTGTGCGACAAATACTTATCCAGCACTACAGCTGACTGGAAAAAAGAGACTCACCTGACGGGATGTTTTCTTCTTCGTCGAACGGATGGGCTCTATTCATTATTCTATAGCTATGTACCTTCTGGATAATATAATTTCTAAGTGACCTGTACTGTTCTTGATTATTTCAACGTTTTTACTCTTTCTGCGGTTCTTTATTGTCCAGTTATCCATGGTTCCCTGATTTCTGTCTTTTTCATTCCCAGTACATTTTCTGCTGCGTTGATTTCCCAGTAACTCATTGAGCTCCATTATTTCAGATAGATAAGGAATACGTAAGAAATAGATTATACCAAGGATTGTTCAAGTCAAAAGGGCTTCTGCATACAGATCACGCTGCCAACAAAAAACCACATAAACTCCCAGAAATTGTTTTTTCTAAAAAAGAAAACAACATTCGAAGCACAGTTCTTCATGGTGATACATAAAGGGGGATCAAAAAGTTCCCGTTTGAAGGCGTTGCTGCAGCGGATATGCAACGCAGCGCGGCCCCGATGTGGGCGCGTAAGCACCGACAGGTAGGCAAGGGTTTAATGTGGTATTCGTGTCTTTCCGACGTGCCGGTGGTAAATGTGGAAATTGTGGACTACGGCAACGTTATCACCAACTGCGTCCACACAGGACCAAAATGTTGTTATTCTTTCCTTGGCTGCCGAAGGACAAACATCGGTAGACATCCATCGGAGAATGAAGAATGTATATCCGTCGAAAACCACCGTTGTGGACTGGTACTCCAAGTTCCGTGGTGGCCGCGATTTGACGCAAGATTCCGGTCAGTGTGAGAGGCCAGCCTCATCCATTACGGACAGTAAGTCAGTG
This sequence comes from Schistocerca serialis cubense, assembly GCF_023864345.2. Lineage (NCBI taxonomy): Eukaryota > Metazoa > Arthropoda > Insecta > Orthoptera > Acrididae > Schistocerca > Schistocerca serialis. Next base: position 206,800,582 of record NC_064641.1, read on the forward strand.
GGAGACGTGTTGTAGTTATTATCTTTCTTGTGCTATTATTACACTTTCGGTCCTTTGAAAAAATATTGTAGGGTTGAGGATTCCTGTCGGACGAGGATGTGCAGCGGGCAGTTACGGATTCTTCACGCGGCAGGACAGGGTGTTTTATGAAACGGCATCTTCAGTCAGATGCGTCGGTGGGATAATTTCCTTGGTGCTCACCAAGATTTTGCTTGATTGACATACCTACTCTGGAGTGTTGGGCCTTCGAACGGAAACTTTTTGATCGTCCCTTATATATGAACGGTGAGGAAGGCAAAAAGGAAACTATCAGATGCCTTTGAAATGTAGTGCTTTTGGAGACTGTTGAAGGCTAGATGAATTTTAGCTAGGAATGAAGACATCCTGGTACGAATAAACGGAAGAAAATGCTTTATAAAAATCATAATAAATCGATGAGATCTAATCTTTGGATACGTATAAAGACGTGAGTCGTCGCTGAAAATCTTAGTTAAAGAGATAGTGGAACAAAATAATCACAGATGAAGGCTAAAATAGAGCTTGATGGTACGGCCTAATCCGCTTATGCTGTAATGGGGAGAACAGTTGGCAAGCAACAGGCATGGCGAGGCGTATCAAACCAACTTTCGAAATAACAATGGAATTGGATGGATGTCTGCGTATCCGGCTAGAAACGTCGGGTAAGAATCACTCTGTATTTATTGTATCCAGGAACTTGTGGTCAGATAACGTATTTCTCCTTGACAGTTGCCCGCAAGTGGCTCTTAATGGCAACTGAATATCAGTGGAACTTCCTGTATCGTCTTCTTCGTTTTGTTGACCCTCCGCCACTTAAGTCTTAGTTGCTGTTGGGAGATACTCGATCGATATTGCCTCAGACAGACCTGGTGCCAAAGTAGCATATGCCTAAGTCTGTTACATCTCGTGTAAATGATGTGTTTGCTGGAAATTTTGGTTGCTCAGGAGGCTGTGGCCATAATAACGTGAGCTGATTATACCATGTGGGACGCAGAAGAGGCCGGTAGATAAATGACATTCTATTGTCATCTGCAGGGTTCCACAGCCATTCAGTTTGGATCGACCGATTGTCCACCTACCACTGTGTCTTGGTAGTTACGGCACTGCATTGACACCGTGTGCTTCTGTACCCAATACGAGATTAAAAACGCAGGTAGAAATAAAAAATAATAAAGAATCTGGAACTGGATGACGAATATTCGATTGATAATATTTGTTTCATTTGGACATAAACATTTAAGCGTATAAATTTCAGAAGATACAACAATTTCAGCTTCATTGTTTAAGTTGGCTGATACAAATCTGGCAAACTGCTAGCTATAATGTGACCCCTGCCTACGTTCGACGTCATCGTGCAATAGCCACTCACAGATGGCAGTAGCAGCAGTAGCTGTTGAGGGTGTACGGTGCGTGTCGAGTGGACTCGGAAAACGTGCAGGAGTTGTCGTAATGCGGAAATGCAGCGATTTATTTGACGTCCAAAAGGGCTGTGAACTGTTCGCGAATGGCAAAATGGCGCGATCTAAAGCCGGTGCCGAAGCAACTGTGGTGCACCACAACAGCTGCTGAGATGTGTATGGGCGAATATACTGGCAACTGTTGAACAACTGACAACCCAGATGGACCAAGAGGCTCTCAACAGTGTCTCCTAAACGACCGATCAGCGAACGTTGCTGCGTATGGGCCTCCGCAGCAGACTTCTGGTTCTGCAACCTTGCTGACTGCTGTTCACTGGCGCCGAAGGCTGGAATTTCCACTCCAATATCGTGATTGGATGCCCAGTTGAAAGGCACAGGTGTCCTTTTTAGATGAATCACGTTTTACGCGTCATCGGACAAATGACCGTTGACGTGGAACGTCTGAAAGCAAGCACCGTGCAACCAGGAGGGATCTTGATGTCTGGGATTGTATTCTTGACATTCCCTGGGAACTCTAGTCATTTTGGAAGGCAGAATGGATCAACGCAAGTACGTATCTATCCTTGGAGACCAGTCCAAGTCTACATGCAGTTTGTTTTTCCTCCCGATGGCATTTACCAGCAAGACAATGAAACGTGTCACACCACTCTCAGTGTACGCGCATGGTTAGAGGAGGACCAGGGTGAGTTTAGCGTACTCACATGCACACCAAACCCGACGAATTAAGTCCCAATAAAGAATATGTGGGACTATCTCGACAGGGCTGTTCGCGCTATGGATCCTCAACAGAAAAAGAGTGAGGAGCAGGCCACGGTATTGGAGTCGATCACGTCTCGCAGCCGTCCGCGTTGTTAAAGGTTGTTATTCAGGCTTTCGACAGATGGTCGCGTTAATGTAACTGGACACTGTGGGAATGCAATTACTTACGAAGATGCGTACTATTAAAAAGATTCCGGCAATATCAAGTCGCCTTTGAATAAATTTCTGAGAATTCTGAAATACATTTTTATACTATCGACGTTAGTGACCTGAACGTCTAAGCTAGTAGCATGTGTTATTGTGTATTGTTTATTTTGGACCCTTCGCCGATCAACCGTTCCAGTAGGAGTTAGTCAGCAGGCCAAAGTTTCTCTGAAAGAGTTCACCGAAGGGAAATTCATTTTTCTCTGTATATCAAACGAACTCTTTGAATATTTCTGTGCAGGCTTTTCATACGTAAATCAGTTGACAAAAGTATAAAACAATAAGCAAACTGAAAGGGTACTCCCCACTCGTAAAAAACAATTCTTGAGAATGTAACACACAAAACACTGCATTTTCCTCTCTATGCAGTTGTTTGACAAGCGTGATGAGAAGATCAGTTCGCTGAGAAAACTTATTATTGATTTTCATGATGATTCCAGAAATCGCTTCGTTATAACGTCTTCTACTTTGTTGGAGTGTATAGCCTGTAAGAAAGCTTCACGATGTATTTACCGTTTTAACGGGGTTTCCAATTTATAGCACACCTGTTTAAAAATTCGGATTGGCAAGCTTTAAATAAATTTGGTAACGACTTACTGTACGCGTTCTTATATAATATTGGCCTGATCAGGGAAGGATGGGGAAGGAAGTCGGCCGTGTCCTTTCAGAGGAAACATTTCGGCATTTGCCTGAATCGATTTAGGGAAATCACGGATAATCTAAATCAGGATGGCCGCACGCGAGATTGAACCGTCGTCCTCCTGAATGCAAGTCCATTGTGCTAACCACTGCGCTACCTCGCTCGGTCACATTCAGTGGAAACGAGGAACAGAGACTAATGAAAGTCACTGGACGAGCCCGCTGTACGCATGTTTCGCTGTTTGCCAGTATCAGCGTAACCGTATTTGCGCAGTTTATGCAGTATCATGAATTCTTATAGGCAATTGTTTGGAGCCTCTAGCGCGGTATTATCGTCGATGTTGAGTCAGGCTAGCATTTAAAATCGATTTTGTTAGGAATCCGAGACTGTGACGCTGCTGGATGTTGAATGAATGCAGTCCACGCTAGCTGAAGAAACCGTGACCATGAGTTGTAGTTTGACAGTCAGTCAGTTCCAACTTTCCTAGTGTTCCGACCCTCATAACTGAACGTTATTTAGACCCTAACGTTTACTTCCATCTGATTTACGATCTTACTGCGGACTGCGAAGATGTTCTCAGTAAATGTCCATAGCAACTAATTTCCCTGTCGGTGGCGTTTCTAGGATAATTTCCTTAGTACAGATATCGCGATGGGTAGAAACTCAGTAATGCCTATATAAATTAAGAGCGTATGGGAGCATACTACGGGCTCCAAGGTAGCGCTCCAGTAGAGACCAAGACAATGAGATTAGACTAATGAAGGAGTGCACAAGGGCATTTAAGGATTTTTCCCGCGCTGTACAGCTGAAAGGAACGGCTACAAGTGTCAGTATGTGAACGGCTACAAGTGTCAGTATGTGGTACAGTTGCTCCTCGCAACGCTTTGCAAAGTACTGACATAGATTTAGATGTGGATCGCTTTCTGTGATTTACGGTGTTGTATTTGCCGAAACACTTGAACACAAATATTGGCGGGAGTCGGTAACGTGGTTTTGAGACATATGGTGTGTCGGTGAAGGCAGTGAGACTGATGAATGGGTAACCGTCCGCAGATCGTAAACGGCGCTAAAAATGTTCAGGGGCACTAGTCACGACAGTGCGGCCGCGTGGCGTGTCGGCCTAAATCATAGTGACTACGGAAATAGTTCCTTGGCGAAGTTACAGCGGCGGCGCGAAAGCGTGTAGAGTAGGTCAGTAGCCCGCGAATTATTACTGATGAACGCCGCTGCGCAGGAGCTTCTCGTGCACTTCCGTTTATTTGTGTGTCAGCGCACGTTTACATGTGCTCTCACCAATGGCAACACTTTCGATTTTAGCTAGTTCTTTTGCTGTCAAAATTTCCTTTTACTTCAGCAACCACTCTCTAAACGGAGTGTCTCATAATTAGAGAAAAGTGACATGGGTGAAAATATACGACAGTAGAAGGAAAACGTTCCAAGAAACTTTGACCCGCATCCAAGTCCTTTGCGAGATAACTGCGAATATGTAGTTACTAGCCACCACTGATTTCAGTATGAAATATTGTCTAAGTTAGTCCAATAATACACTGACCAGTCACGATAATGTGACCGCCTGTCAGAAGCGTGAATAACCACCTTTTGCAGCGCGGGCCGTTGCGAGACTTGCAGGGAGAGAGTCAGTGAAGTTCTGCAAGGTACCGACGGTGATGTGGAGCCATGTCAACTTCAGTGCCGTGGCCAGCGGTCTTAGGTTTCTGCTGTCCGCTGTGGCCGAGCGGTTCTGGGCGCTTCAGTCCGGAACCGCGCTGCTGCTACGGTCGCAAGCTCGAATCCTGCCTCGGGCATTGACGTGTGTGATGTCCTTAGGTTAGTTAGGTTTAAGTAGTTCTAAGTCTGGGGGACAGCTATCGAGGAATCGCCCTGCTTAACGTCTGCTATAAGATCCTGTCCAATTGCCTCATACATAGAATTCAGCCAGTGGCAGAATCGGTGATTGGGGAGTACCAGGGAGGTTTCCGGCCATGACGGTCGACAATAGATCACATCTTCAGTCTCCGGCAGCTCACTGATAAACTGGGCGAATATGGTAAAGATTTCCATATTTTATTCGTTGATTTTAAGAAGGCCTATGATTGCATACATCGCAAGAGCCTGCTCAACTGTTCAAGGGAGTTTGGCATAGCAGAGAAACTCATCAATCTGATAAAGATGTGAAATCGCGTAAGTGAAGAGTTTGAAATTGTGACAGAACTCAGGCAAGGAGATGGGTTGTCCCCTATCCTGTTCAACTTTGCCCTCGAGAAGTTCGTGCGCGAGACCTTCCAAGAGAACGAGGGGATTGAAATCGAAGGAAAGAGACTGACATACTTAGCCTATGCAGACGACATCTGTTTACTCTCTAGGTCGGAAGAGGAGTTGGAGCAAATGACCAAAGCACTAAAGGAGGCTGCCAGCAAATTTGGGCTAAACATAAACGAAGCCAAGACAGGGTACCTCGTCATGACGCTTGGTCATTGTCAGACTGCTGATCATCTACAATCACTGCAGGTTGGGGACCAGACCTACAAGAGAGTGCAAGAATTCAAATACCTAGGGGCACTTTTCACTGAGAACTCGTCATGTGAAGCAGAGATCAATGCAAGAATACAAGTAGGAAACCGATCTTACCACAGCCTAGCACAACTGCTTCGGTCCAAATCTCTGTCCAGACAGTTCAAAATTCGACTGTACAAAACCCTGATCCAGCCTGTTGTTCTATATGGCTGTCCTGTTGTTCTATATGGCTGTGAGACATGGAGTATCCGGAAACAGGACTTCCATAAGCTCCTTGTTTTTGAGAGAAAAGTGCTTCGGAAGATCTTCGGTCCGGTTCTGGATGCAGATACAGGGGAATGGAGGATCAGATACAACCAAGAGCTTGAGGAACTATACCAGCAGCCCAACATAGCAGGAATTGTCAAAGCTAAACGAATGCAGTGGGCCGGCCATGTGGCCCGGATGGAGGATCACAGATAGCCTCGGAAGCTCCTGGATTTCACACCTACAGGAAAGAGACCGCCAGGGAGACCCAAGAAGCGTTGGAGGGATGGACTCCATGAAGATTTAAACCAAGTGTCAATAGATGTGGACGAATGGCGGATAGCAGCAATGGACAGAATACAGTGGAGGAGGAAACTTGTAGATGCGTGCGGTCCACTGGGCCTGATCACGTAGTAGTAGTAATAGTAGTAAGTCTGGGGACTGATGACCTCAGTAGTCCCGTAGTGCTTAGAACCATTTGAACCATTTTTTGCTAGGTTTATCGGCTGTGGCTCCATGGCCCTAACAGTTCCATCGAGGTTATCCCGCAGATTCTCGACTGCGTTTAAGCCCGGGGAGTTTGGCGATCGGGAGAGTACGGTAAACTCTTCTTAATGCTCCTCGAACCACACTGTGTGACACATTGTATTGTCCTCCTGGTAGATGACATCATGTTGAGGAAAAGAAGGGCATGTGGGGATGGTCATGGTCCGCAGGGATAGATGAATACTAACGTTGGTCGATTGCGCCTTCCATAATGACGAGATAACCCAGGGAATGACGCGAAAACATTGCTCGGATCCTGATGCTTCCTCCTCCGGTCTGGCCCTTCGGACGGTTGTTGGAAGGCCGTAAACCCCAACCGCCATTTATCCGATGGAGCATAAAACCTGATTCATCTGAAAAGGCCAGCTGTCGCCACTCAATGGACGTCCAGTTGCGGTAATGGCGTGCAAATTCCGGTCTTTGGTGATGAACAGCGGTCACCATGGCTGCATGGACCAGGCGCTTGCTGCGGAGGCCCATACACCGCCACGTTCCGTGAACGGTAGAGGATACGTTGTTGGTAGCCCACTAGTTCGTCTGGGCTATCAGTTGCTCAACAGTTGCACGGTTTTTTTCCGTTCACTATGGCTTGTGCACCGCAGTCGCTTCGGCGGTGGTTTTGGATAGCACTGTTTTGTCATGCTAGGTGTACTTAACAACGGCGGCACGTGAACAGTTTATGAACTGAACCGTTTCGGAAATAGCTCCACCCTTGGCGCAAAAGTCAATGATGATGCCCATTTGGACGTCAGATAAACCGCTCCGCTTCTGCATTTCTACGACGACTCCTGGTTTTCTGCCTCCTGCGGATACGTGTTATGTACCCTCCACTGCTAGTTGTGTCACCTGCCGTCTGTTAGTAGTTAATACAAGTTGACGTCGAATATAGACTGTGGTCACATTAATGTGACTGGACCGTGTATTTTCACAAATCTCTTGCAAACGGTTCGGGTGGGGTCCCATGTTCACTGCAAAGGTTTTGCTTCAATTATCGTACATTTTCACCCATGCCAGTTTTCAGTATTAATTATGATACACCGTGTATAGTAGTACCAAAAATTAACATGTTCTTCATGTGTTCGTCACAAGACCCATAGTGAAAAAAAACCTTCGTCTATTTTATAACTGAAACTTAATTTTCAGGAATTGTTTTAATGATAAGCATGTCTTTTGGGTTTCTGTCCTTGCTGCAGGAACCATAATACCAGAAACAGCACTGTTCATAGTCCGAGCACTGGCAAATTATGTTAGCTGGCAGTCAAGGCAAATTGTTGTCCTGACAATGGAGTCTTATTCGAGAGGAGTGAGGTTCAAATTACCGTCTGAGGTTTCTGATTTATGTACTCCACGGTTTTCTTGTACTACTTCAGTATGATTTTGGGATGGCTCTTTCAATAAGGCCACTAAATATTTCAACAAGGCTACGATCGATTTTGTTCCCCTGGCATCCCAACAGAGCACGTGCTTCGCCTTTCATAACTTCGATCTCGACGGGGCGTTTTCTGCAACCATTTCGATCCGACGTCCTTCATGATGTAGATGTTCTTCTCGTCTGTAATACACAGTTATCGACCAAAGTAAGTCTAATGTACGGATTTGTCTTGCATGCCGTATGTTAACGTCACAGAAACAGATTGACTAATTTGCGGCTATTTGTTGATTCCGATTTTCTCTGGGTCTTTTTTCTAGCAATCAGGCAAAACTTCATTAGAAAACACACTAAAAATTTGAATTTAAAACGAATTTACCTAACACAAACCTACTACTATTATAACGAAAACAGTGCATGCTGTTAAGCAGTGCCCATCAATTAAAAACACCTTGTATAAGAAAGCTCTAAACGGAGACATACCAAGCAAGGTAAACGGAGATAACACTGAACGCGACGACAACTATTGTTTTTACTATTTTTTTCAATATTGCTGTCGTCATCTTTCCATGCGTTATTTCAAGCTGCAGCAACCGTGTATGAAGGGCACTTGACCATAGACCATACAGGCTTTAGCACATACATTGATGAGCGGAAAACATTAGGACGGCCTGGGTAACAGTGCGTTGGTCCTTAGAAAGCACTACAGAAGCGATTCATAGTGGCATGGATACGACTAGTTTTTGGGTAAGTTAGCAGAGGTGTGTGGAACCATACGATTACGCACAAATCATGCAATTCTTGTAAATCACGGGTAGGTCGTTTGTGACTTCAGAGCTGGCGCCCAGTAACGTCCCAGATGTGTTCCACCATGTGCAGATTGGACGAATTTGGTGGCCAAGACATCAACGTCAGTTCGCTAACATGCTCCTCTAATCACTGTAGCAAGATTCTGGCCTTGGGGCACGGTAAGTTATTTTTCGGAAGATTCCATCGCCGTTGGGCAAGACATCAACCATGAAGGGATGCAGCTGGTCCGTGATAATGTTCTCGTAGCCCACAGCTGTCTGGTGCCTTTGATTACCATCACAGGTCTCATGGAAGCCCCAATGAATGTCCCACATAGCATGATCCTGCCCAGACCAGCCTGCGCGTGTGTCTTGGCATATGTTTCAAGCAGCCGCTCACCTTGATGATGCTGTATCTGCAGATGACCATCGACCTGGTGTAGCAAGAAACATGATTAAGACCATCGACGTTGTGTAGCAAGAAATGTGATTAATGCGACCATACGATACGTTTCTATTGATTCACAGTCTAGTCTCGATGATCATGTGCCCATTACAATCGAATTTAACGATGTCGTTAGATAAACATGGAAACACATGGTGGTTGTCTGCTGCGGAGCCCTACTTTCAACAATGTGCACTGAACGATATGCTCCTGAACACTTGTCCCTGCACCATTGTTATACTCTACATCTACATCTACATTTATACTCCGCAAGCCACCCAACGGTGTGCGCCGGAGGGCACTTCACGTGCCACTGTCATTACCTCCCTTTCCTTGTTCCAGTCGCGTATGGTTCGCGGGAAGAACGACTGCCCTCGAATCTCTCTAATTTTACATTCGTGATCTCCTCGGGAGGTATAAGTAGGGAGAAGCAATATATTAGATACCTCATCCAGAAACGCACCCTCTCGAAACCTGGACAGCAAGCTACACCTCGATGCAGAGTGTCTCTCTTGCAGAGTCTGCCACTTGAGTTTGCAAAACATGTCCGTAACGCTATCACGCTTACCACATAATCCTGTGACGAAACGCGCCGCTCTTCTTTGGATCTTCTCTATCTCCGACCTGGTACGGATCCCACACTTATGAGCAATACTCAAGTATAGGTCAAACGAGTGTTTTGTAAGCCACCTCCTTTGTTGATGGACTTCATTTTCTAAGGACTCTCCCAATGAATCTCAACCTGGCACCCGCCTTACCAACAATTAATTTTATATGATCATTCCACTTCAAATCGTTCCGCACGCATACTCCCAGATATTTTACAGAAGTAACTGCTACCAGTCTTTGCTCCGCTATCATATAATTATACAATAAAGGATCCTTCTTTCTATGTATTCGCAATACATTTCATTTGCCTTTTTTAAGGGTCAGTTGCCCCTGCCTGCTCCAAGTGCCCATCCATTGCAGATCTTCCTGCATTTCGCTGCAATTTTCTAATGCTGCAACTTCTCTGTATACTACAGCATCATTCGCGAAAAGCCGCATGGAACTTCCGACACTATCTACTATGTCATTTATATATATTGTGAAAAGCAATGGCCCCATAACACTCCCCTGTGGCACGCCAGAGGTTACTTTTAACGTCTGTAGACGTCTCTCCATTGAGAACAACATGCTGTGTTCTGTTTGCTAAAAACTCTTCAATCCAGCCACACAGCTGGTCTGATATTCCGTAGGTTCTTACTTTGTTTATCAGGCGACAGTGCGGAACTGTATCGAACGCCTTCCGGAAGTCATGGAAAATGGCATCTACCTGGGAGGCTGTATCTAATATTTTCTGGGTCTCATGAACAAATAAAGCGAGTTGGGTCTCACACGATCGCTGTTTCCGGAATCCATGTTGATTCCTACAGAGTAGATTCTGGGTTTCCAGATTTATTTATTTAGCGTATGGCTATACATGCAACATTAATACATCAAGTGTTAGACATTAAAATCTTATAACAATCATGAATATAATTTATGTTTATATTGGTCAGTTAAAAGGTTATATCTAGGTTTGAGATCCATTATAGCACCGATGGGGATGCCTCCAGGAAGTCGGACCAGTTCCCTGCATATGCTCGCAAGGAGCATTCACCATGGATGTGTTGGATCGTCTGTCTAGGGGCACCGCAGTCGCAATCTGGTGACATCGCTCTTCCCCATTTGTGTAGTGAATCCGTACACCTGCCATGTCCAGTACGTATTCGATTTAATGCGGACCATGTTTTCCGTGTTAGTTCCATTCCAGAGATGTTGCAGTTATAGCTCTCAAACCAGGTCTGTAGTTGGTCATTTGTCTTTTGGTTCCAATCTAGTCTCCATTGTTTCATGTGGTCATAGTTATTATTTTGAAGCTTCTCAGCTGTGCGTATGGGTGGCTTCTTGATTTCAATCGAGTGTGTCGCAGTCGTGAGAATTCTTCTTTAATTGATAGTTCTGGTTTTGTCTCAATCTTTCTGAATTCGTGCAGTATGGCCGCTTTTCTACGCAGGTCCGGGGGCAGGATATTACATAGCACCGTAACCAGTACGTGGTCGTTGATTTAACAGTTCCAGAAATCAACCCCATTGTGTTATTTAATTGCCTGTCAATAAGTTTGGTGTGACAGCTATTAATCCAGACTGGAGCGCAGTACTCAGCCACAGAGAACACTAAGGCGATAATGAGGTGCGTAATGTTTTTGCGTTAGCTCCCCAAGTAGTACCGCTAAGTTTTTGAATTATGTTATTCCGTGTTCCAATTTTTGCAGTGGTGTTCTCCAGATGTTTTCGGTAAGAAAAAGTGCGATCCAATGTTATACCTAAGTACTTTGGAAACTTATTATGTTTGAGGTTGGTGTTTCCGAGTTTTATGTTAATAATTTCATTTGCCATTTTGTTATTAAGATGGAATGTAGATACTTCAGTTTTGTTAGGGTTTGGCTAGAGTCTCCATTTCTTGAAATAATTGTATAGTATTTCGGCGTCTTTATTAAGGACTTCCTCTGTATTGAAGAGATACTTGTCTCTGGTAGCCAGTGCTATGTCATCCGCATAGCAAAATTTTCTTGACTTTGTGTTTGGGAGATCTGCTATATAGAGGTTAAACAGAAGAGGGGCCAATACGGAGCCTTGCGGAAGCCCGTTGTTAATAAGTTTTGTTTTGCTTGTCTTTCCGTTTAGGGTGACCTGGAAGGTACTGTTACTCAGCATATTATGTATTAAGGATGTTAAAATCTGGCAAGGAATCACTCTTAAGAGTTTGTAAATTATTCCATCTCTCCAAACAGTATCATATGCAGATGTTAAGTCTAGAAATACAGCACTTGTTTTCAATTTCTGTTGAAAGCCAGCCTCTATGTAGGATGTTAATGCCAGAACTTGGTCACAGCAACTACGGCCAGGTCTGAAGCCTGCCTGTTCTATAGGTAAGTTCTCCATAATAATGCCGCTAATTCGATTATGGACAAGTCGTTCGAGAAGTTTGTATGTACAGCTAAGAAGTGCTATTGGTCTGTAGCTTAGCGGTTGGTCTGCTGGTTTCCCTGGTTTCAGCAAAGCTATTATTCTTGCCTTTTTGAATTCTCTAGGGAGATGCTTTGTAGTCAAAATGTTCGAAAAGAAATTTGCCAGCCATCTGGGTTTCCAGAAATGACATGATACGCGAGCAAAAAACATGTTCTAAAATTCTACAACAGATCGATGTCAGAGATATAGGTCTATAGTTTTGCGCATCTGCTCGACGACCCTTCTTGAAGAGTGGGACTACCTGTGCTCTCTTCCAATCATTTGGAACCTTCCGTTCCTCTAGAGACTTGCAGTACACGGCTGTCGTCAGATCTGTGATGTCGTCCGCTATCACATACATCATGCCAAGCAGCCCACTCTGAGATTCGACAGTCTGCACTAGCGAGTGCCCTACAAATCACCGGAGGCCAGCCGAGTGGCGCACACCAGCTTGTAATGGAAAAACAAAGGAGAGGGCAGCGCCTCCACCAAACGCGCACAGTGGATCCTCCGCGTCGCTATTTACAGCGCCGAGAGTATGTCCTCAGTCTTGTGTTAGCTCTTGAGCCATCTTCAACGACTCCGCGCGCTACTCAATTGCTGTGTTCTAGTAAACAGACGTCCGCAACAATCTGTCACGTAGCCTATTTTACAGATCGCGCCTATCCAACTTTACAGAGCAGGCAGGTATCCAACGCGCGGGTTATGTAATGAAGCGAGAACATCTAACGTTTTATATATAGTCTTCTCGTGGCTTCACCATCCTTCAACCACTTTCCATAGATGTTCACGACAGCAGTACGCGAACAGCCCACAAATTCGCCGTCTCCAAGATGTTTGTTCCCATTTGCTGGGCCATAACAATCTGTCCTTTGCTAAAATCGCTTATGTCAGTAGATTTTCCCAATTGTGACACCTGGAAATAGTGGAAATGGTGGTCTAATGAGTGGAGCGCTAGATTCCAGCACCAGAGGTTCAAGGTTCAGTCCCATATGGGGTAGGGGTTTTCCCTCATTCTAGTCCCGGCAGGGCAGAATCATGCCCACGCAGCCTATCATTTTAATAACGGGAATCTTTCCCGGGGGTAAAAGGCAGCTGGGGCAATGGGCCCGACGCCCTCCCCCAGCTAGTTCCATGCTGAAGAAAGGCTGCGTTCCACCATATAGCCCAACTATAGACTGCACCTTTACCTTTTATCGTCACTAGAACAATTCCCCTTTATTCTCTTCTCTTCTTACATTCTTTCCTTATCACACCACATTCCCACAACAGCATCAGGCAGCATTCAGTCTTTTGGTGGGCTGTGGTCATATTGTTTTGGCTCGTCAGTGAATGTGGTCGTATATCGTACCTGTCAGAACTTCATAATACATTATACACAGTCGTCCGCGGTGGCCGAGCTGTTCTAGGCGCTTCAGTCTGGAACCACGCGACTGCTACGGTCGCAGGTTCGAATCCTGCTCGAGCATGGATGTGTGTGATGTCCTCAGGTTAGTTACGTTTGAGTAGTTCTACGTTCTAGGGGACTGACGACCTCAGATGTTAAGTCCCATAGTGCTCAGAGCCATTTGAACCATTTTTGAACATTATACACATAAAGCAGACTGTATGTATATATGTCCAGGACCTCTTTTCAGTCTCAAACCCGTGGATCGATTCAACCTAATTTGGTACAGAAACAGCAGGCCTCATGAATACCACCACTGTGGGGTTTACAGTCTCCTAGCTCCAACAGGAGCGGTGATATGGACAGAAACATGTTTTCTTTTTCAAGCTCCTAGAGTATAGACTATCCTGCACAATAGGTATGTTGTTTGGAAACAGTATTGGCCTACCAAATCACGGGCAGTCTACATGTCTGGAGCTAGAAACCGTTTTCCAGGCCCCAACATACATTCTGCCCTGCATGACAGGTGTGTTGTGTTTGACCAGTATCGGCCTCTTTTATCGACCTGTTTTGCATGATGGCTTGTGTATCAGGGGCAGATAGATTTTAAAATCCCTGACGTGTAGCTTGCTGTGTATGACAGGTATGTTGTGGGAAAGAGAGAGGGGAGGAGATTTTGTGTGGTCAGAGATAGGGGTTGGAGGAAATGGACAAAGAGAGGGGGCAGGAGGGGTTGAAGAGACAGAGAGAGTGGGGATGAGGAGATAGACAGATAGAGGTGAGGGATGAGTTGGACACAAAGTGGGAGGAAGATGTGGACACATGGAGAAGGAAGAATTGTGTTCAATATATATATCGAATGCATACACAGGTGAAGCTGCAGGTAAAGGCTATCTAATGATAAAATAAAATGTTCAGTGATTTACGTGACCTATGTCTAATCGTAAAATCTTTATTCTTCGTTTTATATGGGTTACAATTGCTTTGTTTATATGTTATTTTGCTACAGCAACTGTCTAGACAGGTCTGGGAAACTGCCTAAATAATGTGCCTGAATTGCCTGTGTGTAGAGGTCGAGGCCGTTAATGCACACCAACTAACTTCTACATCTCTCAAACCAGTGGCTATAGGCATTAAGCTGAAGTTTTGTTCTATTGAAAACAAAAATTTCAGTGACGTTGTTAATAGTGGTAAATGATACTTCTCAGTTTTAAAGGTTCCAGGAAACTGTAGATATCTTAGATTTATCAATCGCGTTTATAGCTCACGTTTCATGACACAGTACAGGGTGTCCACAATGAGACTCCAACATTTTAACTCATAAAATCTGAGAGGAAACACAATTTATTGACGAACAAATACAGGGAAATCATAGAGCAGCTCATCAAGTTTTCATACACACGTGGACGGTTCAGTACACTTTAACATGAGCGCCACGGGTAGCGCGAAGAATATCAAGTCTATAATTGATTTCGTGCTATGTGTTGCGGAGCATCTATTCTGTGACAGAGTTGATGACAATTCTTATGCGCTGCTTCAAGTCTTGCAGGTTCTTTACTGGTGTAGCGTATACCCGGTCTTTCACATAACCCCACAAGAAAAAATCGAGGGGGGTTATGTCGGGCGAACGTGGCGGCCAAGGAATTGGACTTCCACGGCCAATCGATCGTTGCGGGAATGTGTCATTTAAAAATTTTCGGACATCAAGGCTCCAATGGGGTGGTGCACTGTCCTGTTGAAACATCACATTTGGCTGCAGGTCTGTTATCTGTGGCACGGCAAATTGTTCCAACATGTCCAGGTAGATGGCTCCATCCACAGTTGGCTCCTGAAAGAAAAACGGCCCAACAGTGCGATTTATCATCAAACCACACCACACATTAACTTTCGGACTGTCGCGCATGTGTTCCCTAGGTGCATGTGGATTTTCGGACCCCCAGATGCGCACATTGTGACGATTGACAGCCCCTGACACGTGAAAGGTTGCCTCGTCAGTAAATATCACGCGTGATAAAAACGTCTCGTCCGCGGCAATGCGATATAACATGACACATGCAAATTCTTCTCGCTTTGGTCGATCATCAAGCTTGATTGCTTGCATAACCTGCACTTTATATGCGTAAAAACGTAATCACTGATGAAACACTTTGTGCACTGTTGCACGTTTCATACGAAGTTCTCGTGCTGCCTGTCGCACTGACTTCTGTGGACTTTGTTCGAATGACCGCTGCACTTGTTCCACTGCACTTGTTCCACATGATGTTCGCTGATCCCAGGCTTACCACCACCGTGCCCTTTCGCAACACTCCCAATTGCCAAAAACTGATCACACCACTTCTTTATAGTCTTGAACGACGGGGGCGCTTTGTTGTAAACTCGACGAAAGTTTCTTTGCACTTGGGTCGCCGATTTTGTCTCTGCATACCAACAGACCACTTGTGCACGCTTCTTCATATCCTCCAGTTTGCTAAACCAATAGATTGCAGCTCCACTACGGCCACTTGGTGTATCAAATTTGCACACCACAAACTTGTTGAGTTGCTCTGTCTGCCCCTTCAGGATTCACAGGTCCACCATCTGAAATGAGAAGGATATAGGATATTAAAATGTTGGAGTCTTATTGTGGACACCCTGTGTTTTGCAGCATCGAAAGTACTGCATAGTTTGCGTATTTCCTACGCTAATTAAGCGTCTTGACTCAGTGGCTCTTTCCGTATTTTTTTTTTTTGCACCCTACCTCTCTTAACAGCCTATCGTCTACAAGAGTTGAAAGGCCTAGCCTTGAAAGGGGGAACAACAGCTCGTGCGCCAGAGCTATAAAAGCAGCTCCTATGCTGGAGTGGGAGTGAAATGCCTTGACGTTTATTCCACAGAAGCTGCGATACACCGATACGCCGAATCACCACGCCGACAGTAGTTAATTTACAAGCCTTTCGCTTAGGTCAGGCTTTTGCACAAAGAAAAAGAAATATTGCCTAGTCGTGATAGTGCATCTGTTGCGTTGTCGCCTCTGCTGCAACGACAGACGCCAGTGTCTCTTCTTCAGAGAGTGGGCTGAATTACCTGTACACGGAAGAAACATATTTACATCTCAGCTGTTGTCAAGTGAACTTTCAAACCATGCAGCTACAGTGGAATAAGACGCAGACACGCAGAGGAGAATTTACCATTCTCACTGACATCGAGCAGTATTAATATTCGCTTTATCAGCTTCCCATATAACAATTCGAGCTGTGTATCTTACTTGGTGTGAGACGGCAGAAAAAAATTAGCTGAGTCCATGAGTGATTCCAGACGTTCTTATAGGGATCTAATAAGGAGTGCAAAGACAATCGGCAAATGGCTCCTTCGGTGACGCAGATTTTCAAATCTTTTCTTGCTACAATACGTCTCCTCCCCGTAAAAGTATGTGATGTAATTCTCCAGCGTCTCCCGACGTGACTGTTGACGAAATAGCTCACGGGTGGACGGCTGGATGTCAGTGCCCAGAGGGCACAATATTTTGGCAAGCAATCACGTTGCCATCATGAGGTGCGCTGATGAACCGACAGCTCAGAGTCAGACGCGGCCATTTCAACTCTTTCCCTACTCCCTCCGACCTGCCACTGTGTCTGTCGCCAATGATGAAATGGTTCAAATGGCTCTGAGCACTATGGGACTTAACATTTGTCATCAGTCTCCTAGAACTTGTTGTTGTTGTTGTTGTTGTTGTTGTTGTGGTCTTCAGTCCTGAGACTGGTTTGATGCAGCTCTCCATGCTACTCCATCCTGTGCTAGCTTCTTTATCTCCCAGTACCTACTGCAACCTACATCCTTCTGAATCTGCTTAGTGTATTCATCTCTTGGTCTCCCTCTACGATTTTTACCCTCCACGCTGCCCTCCAATACTAAATTGGTGATCCCTCGATGTCTCAGAACATGTCCTACCAACCTATCGTTTCTTCTAGTCAAGTTGTGCCACAAGCTCCTCCCCAATTCTATTCAATACCTCCTCATTAGTTATGTGATCTACCCACCTAATCTTCAGCATTCTTCTGTACCACCACATTTCAAAAGCTTCTATTCTGTTTTTGTCTAAACTATTTATCGTCCACGTTTCACTTCCATACATGGCTACACTCCAAACAAGTACTTTCAGAAACGACTTCCTGATATCTAAATCTATACTAGATGTTAACAAATTTTTCTTCTTCAGAAACGCTTTCCTTGCCATTGCCAGTCTACATTTTATATCCTCTCTACTTCGACCATCATCAGTTATTTTGCTCCCCAAATAGCAGAACTCCTTTACCACTTTAAGTGTCTCATTTCCTAATCTTATTCCCTCAGCATCACCCGACTTAATTCGACTACATTCCATTATCCTTGTTTTGCTTTTGTTGATGTTCATTTTATACCCTTCTTTCAGGACACTGTCCATTCCTTTCAACTGCTCTTCCAAGTCCTTTGCTGTCTCTGACAGAATTACAATGTCATCGGCGAACCTCAAAGTTTTTATTTCTACTCCATGGATTTTAATACCTACTCCGAACTTTTCTTTTGTTTCCTTTATTGCTTGCTCAATATACAGATTGAATAACATCGGGGATAGGCTACAACCCTGTCTCACTACCTTCCCAACCACTGCAACTGTAAACTTAGAACTACTTAAAACTAACTAACCTATGGACATCACACACATCCATGCCCGAGGCAGGATTCGAACCTGCGACCGTAGCAGTCGCGCGGTTCCGGACTGAAGCGCCTAGAATCGCTCGGCCACAGCGTCCGCCGTCCATGATCACCACTCCGTTGTTATGGAAAATTAATTATACATTCGGCGCAGTGGTTAGCACACTGGACTCGCATTCGGGAGGACGACGATTCAATCACGTCTCCGGCCATCCTGATTTAGGTTTTCCGTGATTTCCCTAAATCGTTTCAGGCAAATGCCGGGATGGTTCCTTTGAAAGGGCACGGCCGATTTCCTTCCCAATCCTTCCCTAACCCGAGCTTGCGCTCCGTCTCTAATGACCTCGTTGTCGACGGGACGTTAAACACTAACCACCACCACCACCTAATTATACATTCCATGTGAAAAATAGTAACATACACTATTTTATAAGTGACAACTTAACAATAAACGTAAGTGCGAACTTCTAACTTAGCCGGTGTAGGTCAAAGCCCGGATTCAAGACAAGGGTGTGAAATACACTCTAACCCGTATGGTGGGTGACACTCAGACTGATATCCCACTGCTGTTCGGGTTGTCTCCAGAAAGGTCTTTGCTGGTCATCGGGGCTTAATTCGAATCGGGACTCACCACGTTAGTTCTACACCAGCCAGTGATATTCCTGGCCGAAGACGGCAGGAGACGCCCCGGACAACGGTGTGATGCCAGCCTGACCGTCGGCCGCCATACGGCCCGACAACCGTGAGTGTTGGTACAGGGTGCCATTTCTTCTCGTAGCAGAAGCCCTTTGGTTGTCACTCGCCGTCCCCTTACAGCACGGTGGTATATCGACGTCATTCTAATCCCAGTTTTGCTGCCCTTCATGGCAAACCATCATGGGCTTACATTTCAGCAAGATAATACCCGCCCTCATATGATGAGAGTTTCTACTGTTTGTCTTTGTGCTTGCCATACAGGGTGGCCCATTGATAGTGACCGGGCCAAATATCTCACGAAATAAGCATCAAACGAAAAAAACTACAAAGAACGAAACTCGTCTAGCTTGAAGGTGGAAACCAGATGGCGCCATGGTTGGCTCGCTAGATGGCGCTGCCATAGGTCAAACGGATATCAACTGCTTTTTTAAAATATTCGTGTAGTACGTAAAGATGTATGAATGTTTTAGTTGGACCACTTTTTCGCTTTGTGATAGATGCTGTAATAGTCGCAAACGTATAAGTAGTGATATCACTTATCATTCCGCCAGTGCAGACGGTATTTGCTTCGTGATACATTACCCGTGTTAAAATGGACCAATTGCGGAAAAGGTCGATATCGTGTTGATGTATGGCTATTGTGATCAAAATGCCCAACGGGCGTGTGCTATGGTTGCTGCTCGGTATCCTGGACGACATCATCAAAGTGCCCGGACTGTTCGCCGGATAGGTACGTTATTTAAGGAAACAGGAAGTGTTCAGCCACATGTGAAACGTCAACCACGACATGCAACAAATGATGATGCTCGAATAGGTGTTTTAGCTGCTGTCGCCGCTAATCCGCACATCAGTAGCAGACAAATTGCACGAGAATCAGGAATTTCACAAAGTCGGTGTTGAGAATGCTACATCATCATCGATTGCACCCGTACCATATTTCTATGCACCAGGAATTGCATGGCGACGACTCTGAACGTCGTGTACAGCTCTGCCACTGGGCACAACAGAAATTACGGGACGATGACAGATTTTTTGCACGCGTTCTATTTAGCGACGAAGCGTCATTGACCAACAGCGGTAACATAAACCGGCATAATACGCACTATTGGGCAACGGAAAATCCACGATGGCTGCGACAAGTGGAAAATCAGCGACCTTGGCGCGTTAATGTATGGTGCGGCATTATGGGAGGAAGGATAATTGGCCCCCATTTTATCGATGGCAATCTGATTTCCTACGTAATGTTCTACCGAAGTTGTGCCTTCTCTGCACCACTGCTGGCCATGAATTATGGACAGCCACACGTCAAATCTTGCTCCAATTTTTGCTCTCTCCTCAATGCTTATAGTCGTGGCTCGGAAGGGACATCAAAAACTTCGCAGTATGTAGAAAAAATATGAAAACAAATGAAACACATTAACCTATAAAACAAGATGAATTTCGTCGCTATCGACAAATTATATCAATAGAAATTTAAAATAAGGAGATACTCTTAGAATACACTTTAGTGCGTAACACTTAGATGGGATATCTTCCCACACATGTTAAAACTGATCTTATGAACTTTTTAGTCTCTAATGCTTGGAAGGCAGCCTTTACCACCTATTCTTGTACATTTGGTGACTGCATCATTCATATGTCAGAAATCACTAATTTCCAGACATCTGACTGTAACCTAAAAGTTAAGTACTTTCATTTTTTCTCTTATTGTTATTATGATTATTACTTCTTCTACTACCACCAGCGCCACCACTATTACTTCCAGTGCGCGACCCACTTTTTAGTGTTACAAGTGGAAATTATTCGTATCTGCTCGCCATCCGAACAAAGCGATGATTCCGTTTCTCGTATGAGTGACACACGAATGATATCACACCAAGCACATTTGTTATTCTTACAAAAGTCGTTACTGTGAAGATGAACAAAGAAGAAAATAGAACTAGCTTTAGCGAAGGGATAGCTTGACAACCACTCCAGTTTTTCTAAATTTGTTGCAGTAGCGATGACAAGGATTGATACGGTATTTCTGTACCTTGGCTAAGACGAAGGAATCATAGTGAAAGAGCAATAAAAATACATGAGAATGTAAAAAAAATAGAAGGGTAATTTTGATTTATCAGTGCAGCATAATTAAGGTTACTTGTTCTAATTTTCGAAGAGCTTTATTTGCTTTTTAGTATTGCTAATTTGTCAGCGATTTTTTCAAGGCTTTTAATGGAATTTTCCGTTGTCCAAATCGTAATTTCTGAAAGTTGTAGTAAAAGCATCCATTAGTAGATGGTCAGCAATTGCCGGGTAATTCTTCGAATGGTTCCAGCGTAACACAAGGAAATCTTGATCACGCGAACTGTAATCTTTTAAGTCCGTTAGGCTGTCGGCTTCGGTTCCACACCCACTGGTCACGAACATGCACCCTTGTGTTATCTCGGACTTGACAAATAAAATCGTTACATCGTCACTTTACTTAACGAATATGCTCTTTACAATTTAGAAATGCAAATAGAAAAACAGACGTTTCTGTAGCTTGCCGGTGAAATATAAAGAAACCGTATCGACCAACATTTTCTAGCGGTAGATGTCGGTGTTGAATCCCTGATAAATAACAGAAGAATCGTAGATCCGTAGGCTAGAATTAAAGTAATACCATTTGGAAATTTTTAGTCGTATAATTTACAAGTGCTATGGTTTGATTCTTGTTTATCACTTATTTTGTGGAATCTTTAGCGTTGCTGTCAATTTTTATTTCGTTTCCTCTTTTCCAAATAGTCTCCAATAGGTTTATAATGATCTAGCATGTTTCTCGCCGTAGACAAAACTGTGTAAATTGTGCACTGTTTCTAGGAAAAATATGGGAAGTCTTTGGAAGTACGACGTCTGTGATTGTTTCTTGGACATTTATTCCAGAAGTTCCAGAATAATAAATTAGAATTTAGTAGAACCTCACCTTGTTGTGCATCACGGTTCTAATTCATATTGAGAATTAGAATATCCAGATCAAATGTAGTGACTGTCGGAAAAAGTAATATTCTTATACCGTAGACTATTTTCATGATCTTGATACTATTATGTAAAATTGTACTTCCAGACAGAAATTACACAGTGATATTTGTGCGTGCAACTTTCTGTCCAGTAATAAGTTAATTTCCTTTAACCTTGTTTCAAGTCGTTACGCAGACTTAAGAAGTGGCGCAATACAGCTTTCCAAGTCTCCAAATTCATTTCGCCGCGGCATTGGGTCTGTGTGTGGGGTACGGGGGGGGGGGGGGGGCGTGCTTATCACCCTGGCGCCTTTTACCTCCGGGGAAGAAGGCGGGCACTGGTTTATTTGATAACAGGCTGAGTGGATGTTGAGCCGTCCTGGGGGACTGGAACGAGAAAAAATTTTCAAAATTTTCGCACCTTTCCGGTACTGATGGTTCAAATGGCTCTAAGCACTATGGGACTTAACATCTGAGGTCATCAGTCCCCTAGACTTAGAACTACGTGAACCTAACTAACCTAAGGACATCACACACACCCGTGCCCGAGGCAGGATTCGAACCGGCGACCGTAGCAGCCGCGTGGTTCCGGACTGAAGCGCCTAGAACCGCTCGGCCACAAAGGCCGGCTCCGGTATTGAACCCAGGAACTCCAAAATTAGAGTTTAGTGCTCTACCAGCTAGATTATCACGAGTCCTGAACAATGTAACACAGGGTAGAAATTTACTGAATAATTTCAAATATAATAACTGTCTGCCCCAGTAATAAATTGATTTTTAAAAATCAGGTTAAGATCACCACATGACAGAAGCCTTTATCATTTTCAGAAATCCACCCCTGGTAGCTGAGCGGTCAGCGTGACGGAATATCATGCGTAACGGCCCGGGCTCGATTCCCGGCTGGGTCGGAGATTTTCACCGCTCAGGGACTGGGTATTGCGTTGACCTTATCATGATCATTTCTTCCCCATCGACACGCAATTCGTCGACGTGGCGTTAACTCGAAAGATTTGGGCCAGACGAACGGTCTACCCGACGGGAGGCCCTAGCCACATGGCATTTCCATTTCCATTTTCAGAATATAAGGAAAAACCGAAAAAAAGATGGTCAAGGAATGCCGAAATTGTTTGGTCAGTTGCATGTCTTATAAGATAGCAGTGTTTCACTGTTCGATAATTTTTTTGTGTTGTTAATGGGCCGTAATAAATTGAAAATGTTGTTAGGTACTGAAACGCATCAGTTGACATGTTCGGATGGATGTTACTCGACACAGTTTTTAGATGCCGAGCAACTTTAACACAACGCAATGTGGATTTTAATTCGCTTCCTGACAACTCGATTACATTTTGTTATCTGTATTTAAATTTGCTCTGCATAACATGGCAATCCATATTCTCTATTACGTTTATAAGAGTCACAAATATCTCTGTCCCTGATGACATTCATGTCTATAAAGATGCAAATGAAGTGTTAACAGTGCTTGTTTCCCAACAGACAGTTGTATATTTATTTACAAATACCCTCACTCATGCGTTATAGTGTCACGCACTTGTGCGATATTTGATACAATCGATTGAGTTTTTTAAAACATTTTACGACCCGATTACAAGGTTTTGGTACGAATGTAGGAACTGATTGACATGTATGTGCAGAGTTGCCTAAAGCACACAAAGTAATGATATGCGAAGTCCTTCAGTTTGACAGGTGGCCAGACGTAACGCAGTTCAAAAATGTTCAAATGTGTGTGAAATCCTATGTGACTCAACTGCTAAGGTCATCAGTCCCTAAGCTTACACACTACTTAACCTAAATTATCCTAAGGACAAACACACACACCCATGCCCGAGGGAGGACTCGAACCTCCGCTGGGACCAGCCGCACAGTCCATGACTGTAGCGCCTTAGACCGTAACGCAGTTATTGTAGCTTTTACAACATCGGTTAAACTCGTATACAGGATATTTCAGTCTTTGCGATTAACATCTAGGAGTGATAGAACATGTGGTAGGGAACAATTTTTGTTACAAACAAAATGTTCGCTGATACTTCCAGCCGACGCCACACATCATTATAAGATTGCTTATGCTCCTGAGAGGTGGCGGAGTGCAGGCACCATACGGCGTTTGTAAGCAGTTTGAGTTGCCTGTCATCCAGTCATATGCTCTGCGTGAAAGCCAGCGTTGTTGTCGTGGTCTTCAATCCGAAGGCTGGTTTGATGTTGCTCTCCACAGTACTCCGTCCTCTGCAAGCCGCTTGGTCTCCGAATAACTACTGCAGCCTACATCCTTCTGAATTTGCTTGCTGTACTCATCCCTTGGCTCCCTCTACAAGTTTTACTCCCCGCACTTCGATACAGTACTGAAACGGCAATTCCTTGATGTCTCAGAATGTATCCTAACAAAAATTCCCTTCTTTTAGTCAAGTATTGCCACAAGTTCCATTTTCTCTCTAGTTATATGCAGTATCTTCTCATTAGGTATGTGATCTATACATGTAACCTGCAGCATTCTTGTGTAGAACCATATTTCGAAAGCTTCTATTCTCTTCTTGTCTAAACTGTTTATCGTCCATGTTTCACTTCCATACATGTCTGCACTCCATACAAATGGCGTCAGAAAAGGCTTCCTGACACTTAAATGTATGCTAGACGTCAACAAATTTCTCCTCTTCACAAACACTTATTTTTGCCATTGGTGGTCTACTTTTTATATCCTCTGTACTTCGCCATCGTAAGTTATTTTACAGCCCAAATAACATCTACTACTTTTATTAGTAGTTTTCCAATCGAGTTTCCTCAGCATAGTTTGATTTAATTCGACTACATTCCATTAAACTTGTTTTGCTTTTGATATGTTATCTTATATTCTCCTTTCAAGACACTGCCCAGTCCGTTCAACTGCACTTCCTAGTCCTTTGCTCTCTTTGCCAGAATTACAATGTCATCCGTAGCCCTAAAAGTTTTATTTCTTCCCGCTGAACTTTTAATTCCGTATCAAAATTTCTCGTTCCTTTACCTTCACCGCTTGTTCAATGTATAGACTGAATGACATTGAGCATAGTCTGCAACCCTGTCTCACTGACTTCTCAACCACTGCTTCCCTTTCGTGTCCTTCGACTCTTACGACTGCCGTCTGGTTTCTGTACAAGCTGTAGGTAACCTTTGGCTTCCTGTATTTAAAACCTGCTACATTCACAGATGTAGAGAGTGTGTTCAAGTCATCATTGTCGAAAGCTTTCTCCAAATCTGCAAATTCTATAAACGTAGGTTCACCTTTCCTTAACCTGTCTTCTAACGTATGTCTAAGGTTAGTATTGCTTCGCGTGTTCCAACATTTCTCCGAAAGCCAAACTTATCTCCCCCGAAGTCGGTTTCTACCAGTTTTTCCACTCTTTTGTAAATAATTAATGTCAGTATTCCACTGATAGTTCGGTAGTATTCATACCTGTGGTGACCAGTTTTCTTTGAAATTTGAATTATTTTATTCTTAATGGAAAAAATTCCGCTTCAGTTTCTTATTATTGCACGACCGATTTGGAAGCCTAAAGCTTCATCTTCAGGTGCCACCAAATAATAATGGAAACATGAATGTGTGGCGGTCGGGTCAGTCGGTTATAAGTAGTCACACCCACATCAAACACGCATTTGGTCAGTAACCTTGGCGACACCTCGAAAGCACTGCACGAAAAACGTCAGTTAACGTGAATAGCTCCTTACGACTTAAGTCGTCGTCGTCGTCCCCCCGTCCCCAGTAACAAATGAAAATACTTACAGAGACAGTAACATTTTAAGACATGGTTAATTGTAATTGACGTTGGTGAATTGGGCTTTGAGCTAAGTAAAGCTGAGCCGCTCTCCCCAGCGGTAGAGGGGTAAGTGCCGCGGCCACAATGGGGGTTAGAGGGTATGAGAGGGGGAACGTTCTATTGTTTATCTTCCAATACTGACAACTTACAGTCGTTCGCGACTCGTACCGATTAGTTGCTACGGTATAAGTTTCAAACCAAAGTAACATGGATTCGTGAATGCGCGTTGTAGAGACAGTCATCTTCAAATGCGGTGCATATTTGAAGCAAGGAGCATGAAAATTAATTACGCCTGTAGCAATACAAAGCACTGAGTAGAAGAAAAGTGACATTAAAAACATTTAGTAAACATTTGTCATCGTGTCTCATATTGCACAAAGCACTTAACTATAATTACAATTTTTTACTCTTATTAAACAATTAATCATCCAGTCACACAGACAACGGTAAAGTACTTTATCAGGCAATTACAGTGCCACAATTTTGGGCTCGCTGATGGTGGCAGCAAACAGAGAACAGGTGACATGAAGTGTTCGAAGTGTTCTGAACGGTACCGAGTGTTAACGATCCGTCGTTGGTTGGAAAGGGGTTGGGGGCCAACTTACCGCGCCCCTACTATAGCTAGTCTGTTTGGGCTCACAACATACTAATTTATGTACGTTAGCAATTATTAATTGCATCAGCGCGTACGCTACCCGAGTTTCCACCCCACAATGTTATATTGGCTCATGAGAAAAATAGTTTGACGACCAATGATCCAAACCCCTGCCCCTGTAACTACTGAATTGGCTGCTACCTCTCATCTGCAACAAACACCCTTCCGTTGCGGCACCTACGGACGGCCAACTGTATCGCTGAGGTGCGAAAGCCACCCCACCCTGGCAATGTCTGTGATTCCCGGGCAGCAGTCCCCCCCAAAATTGAAGTTCCTGGTTCGCTTCTGAAATATCTTCCTCCGCTTAGAGTCACTAATTCTTAGGATTTTCTGGTTGAAAATAACTATCAATTTACCAGGGTAGATTGGATGTTAGACACCTGGTTAATAGACCCTGCTAGTTCGGTGGAATGTCGTCGTCTCCTAGCGGACGAGTACTAAAGGACGCCTAGCATTGCCGGCCTCTCTGGCCGAGAGGTTCTAGGCGCTTCAGTCCGGAACCGCGTTGTTGCTACGGCCGCAGGTTCGAATCCTGCCTCGAGCATGGATGTGTGTGATGTCCTTAGGTTAGTTAGGTTTAAGTAGTTCTCAGTCTAGGTGACTGATGACCTCCCATAGTGCTCAGAGCCATTTTTTTGAACCGGAAAGCGTCAGCGTGCATTTTATGTCTAACGGAAGTTGTTCCCCATGACGAGATCTATCACCCCTATACGTTTGTCGCGAAGACTTTGGAACACTCTATACATACTAAATCGTTCTCCTTATAAGTTATTTACCTCTTGGAACTCTTTCTTGTTGAGGTAATTATGCATCTTAAATCGTTTATACAATGTGAGGTATGTTCCTTAAGCACGTAATTTGCCAGTAGTCTGCAATATGAATCAACAGTCCAAGCAGAATAAATTAGGAAAGAGGGAGAGTTAAGTAGCAATTCCTTTTATTTAAAATTTGGTCTTTGGATTTAATTATTTAACCAGATTCTAACACGTCGAGTACAGATGGAATGTATTTCGTGATCTGTACATAGAAAGTGCATCTTTCATTATTGTGCACCCTGCACGCAGACAGTAACTGCACATTTCATACGTACACTCATGCCCGAGACGAAACTCCAACATTCGACTATAACGGTACGTGCAGAAGCCGGCGTTTAAGTACTTCGAAACAAGACGACTAAACGGTATCTCACCGATACAATTTGTTTGTGTTCAACAAACACGGTGAAAGCATAGGCACATTTGTATTGGTTTCGCAAAATCTAACCGCGATGTCAAGTTAAAGGATGTTTTCCGTCCATTTATATGCAGTTTTCTCATCGCTGAGCCTGCAACACCGATTTAATATCCGACGCTTTCGCTGCAGAGATTACAATTTTCTAAGATTCTCAAATGTGGACCGTAAAGAACTACGCTGGTAAAGGGGTATTGTGAAGACGGTGCTTCGTGGAACAGTTCCTTCGTCAGCAGATCGTGCAATCCTTCGACATTGTATGTGGATTTACAAGTGGTGCGAATGAGGAAGTGAGGCGAAATTCTTAACGTAATTATATGAATTTACAATGCGGGCTTTCATGGGCGGTGTTTGCGCTGTTGCTGATGTTTGATTTAAGAGCATAAGGTTGTGATCCAAGGTATAATTCTCAGCCTAACGTTTCGTTTTCCATTGTTAGAGACTTCAGCAGAGGCTTTAAGGACCCTGAAAGCTGTTGCAGACTCAGAAGAAGCTGAGCAATCCGAATTGTTTATATGTATCCAGACAACGGTCGGTTCATGACTTCATCAGAACGCTGCCTAACAGCGCGGATTGCACCTTTGCAGTGTTCCAATATTCGAGCACCTATCTTGTTCGTTTAACCTACTTATCAATACGATGTTTCCTGAGTACTTTGCTGATGCGTCAGAGACAGTTGTTACAGATGGAGAGTAAACTTTGTCTTTAGTTGATTCTTTTACACTAGAAGCTGTAGATATTTTATGGTGTAATCCCCTATTTATCTCTTAGTCAAAGTAGCCCTTTCTTCGGAAGGCTGTTGTTAAACGACCGACTCGTCCTCCAAGTACTAAATTCACAGATTCTCTTAGTCCGGTCTAATAATGCTTTGATCACTCGTCTTTTCTGTTTGGGATGGTGGTCGGATACCTTCACAAAAATTCCAATCACCATCCCAAGTAGAAAAGAGGAGTGATCAAATCATTCATTGACAGGCCTAAAAGAAACAGTGAACCACATTTCTTGGAGGGCGAGCTCGGTCGTTCAAGAGCCGCCTTCCGAAGAAAGGGCTACTTTGACTAAGAGATAAATAGGGCATTACAGCCTAAAAGATCTAGAGATTCTAATGGAGTAGAATCAACTAAAGGGAAAGTTTACTTTCAATTTGTAAAAATGGTCACAGATCGCCTCAGCGAAGTACTCTGAAAGACACAGTATTAATTCATTATTAAACCAATAAGAAAGGTGCGCGAATATATTTTGGGACATTTCAAAGAATCAACTCCTGCCACGTGTGCACAGAAACTACAAAAGAAGTATTAACACTCGTTTCAAGGAGCGTAAGAGCAATTGTCGTCTGAGCAAGACGGATGAATCGGCTGTGGCAGATCACGCAGCCGGCCGATGTGGCCGAGTGGTTCTAGGCGCTTCAGTCTGGAACCGCGCGACCGGTACGGTCGCAGGTCCAAATCCTGCCTCGGGCATGGATGTGTGTGATGTCCTTATGTTAGTTGGGTTTAAGTAGTTCTACGTTCTAGTGGACTGATGACCTCAGGCGTTACGTCCTAGTGCTCAGAGCCATTTGAACCATTTGAACCACAGATCACGCACAAGGTCCGGGAAACCCCAAATTAGTTTCTCTGACACTTTGGTTTCATAAAGATCTAATAATAACGACGCTAGGATGTACAGAGAGCCTTAGAAATTCAGAAACACAAGAAAAATTTTAACAGAAAAGAAGATGGACTGAAATGATACAAGTTGTGTGCTGTTCCCTAGTATTAAATAAAACAAACAGCGTCAATTCTTCTGCGCTACAAGCACACGTCGGCGCGACTCTGCGATCTCAGGCAGCTGCCTTATGACGTCACGGACCGACCTTTGCGCGGATACATATAAACTGTGAGGTTTTTTGCGCTTGTTTGAGCCTGTAACAGCATTCTAAATCGTTAAAGCCTCTGATTAAGTCTCCAGCAGTGGAAAACGAAACGTTAGGCAGAGAATTACTCGTTGGACCACAGCCTTTTGTCCATAAATCAAATATCAGCAGTATTATAATGTTGCTTTACCGATTATTGTTTATACAAACGACAGAAATCGTATAATTTGTGGAAATGCGACCTTCCACGTCCCCACCCACTTCGTGTAGGCTCCTTGAGCCGCAACAAGATCTGTAAGTTGCTGTGCCGTGGAGGCATTAACGTATATCCAAGGTACTATTTACTCAAGTTAGTTGCCTCAGACCTGTGCGAGACCATTGTAGGCAGATGCCTACATTCCATAAGTTTCTGGGAAGTGGCATGTTAATTCAGCAGGTAGGTCTGAAAATATATGACACAGAATTATTGAGAGAAACGTGAGGTTTGAAACATACATATTTGATTTAATGGTCAGTTTTCACGTTGTTTCGTTGTTCACACCTCTTCCGAAAAAGAATTCGATAGAACTGATCAGAGAAAAGATCATCGATAGACGACATACCTGTTCATGCAATTGTTAACATCCACCTACTTCTTGAACAAGTAACAATATCGGTACAATGCGACGCCTTGCGCTACCTAATATGTTCCAGAACGCACTCCATAAAAACGGAACTCTTCCTGGGTTCATACTCCGGGTTCTATTCATGATGGAGAGGTAGGGTTAAGTACTTTGAATTGCTGTTGGGCTAGGGACCAATTTGTATACGCAATAGAAGGACTATCGTTGTGTCTCTGTCCCACATTAAAGGGTATAAACATGAATATAACATACCATTTTTTCGTACGATAACCGAGCCATCGATGCTAAGAGGAGTATGCACAGTAAATGGCAGAATTTCTTAGCGTATATTCATAAGATCCTGATCTCGAACAACCGTGAAAATTTTACTGATATCTGTATTCGTTTGCGAGGTACAGAGGTTCAAAGTTACCATACATGTACACATAAAATATGCACATAAAGTCCGATATGAGGCGACAATGTAGTTTGTAAAGTTACGTAACACGGAGAAATGTGATGTAAAGTGTCTCCGTTATCATCAGAAGGGTTCTGGGAACCCCGTAGAACTGAAACACACGCAAAATTTTTGTGCAGGTAAAACCCGAGATGAGCTATAAAATAAATTTGGATCATTTCAGTTTGACGTAAACAGACTATCAAAAGTTTACTGATCCAAAAAAGTTTTTTTAACGTTAGTCAGATGCTCTGCTAGGGCATAGAAAAGAAGCAAACTAGTGGAAAAATTCTCCTATCGAAGCACAAAAAAGGCGAATATGCTCCTGTTTAAAAGAATCTGACTGAAACGAGGTACCAACTACTTACTACATTCTACCTTCCTCAGCAAATTTAAAAAAAAATGCACATGAGAGTATATTTTCGGATTTTTTTATGCTGTTGGAATAGGAGACCGTGGCAGTGGGAAAGAGGTGGAAAAGTTATAAATACTGGAAGACAGTATACAGTGGTCGTGGTATAGAAAGACAGAACGAAACAAGAGCAATGTGAGGGACACAGTGGCAGTGAAACATAGTTGACAGGGACAGAACTGTGCTAGGAAAAGTGTGAAGGAGATAATGCCGGTAAGAATGAATAAAGAGACCGACAAAGTGGAATTGGGAGAGAGCCAGTGATAATGAGAAACAACGTCTATGATAGTGACATCGAGGAAGAGACAAATAGTGACATTAAGAAGAGGTAGCAGCAGTGGTATGGAATAAATGAGGTAGTAGCAGTAAGAGAGAGAGCAAGAGGGTGACACTGACAGTGAGAGGAGACAGTAGTAGTAGGAGAGATCGAAGGAGACTGTGGCTGTGAGACAGGGGCCAGTCGCTGTTAGAGAGACAGAAAGAGGCAATGACAGTTACTTGGGTTGAATGAGTGAATCAGAATGGGCACGTAGGTGTGGATAGGTTTGAGCGACGTACACCGATGGACTAGTGGGTGTGAGCGAGTTACAGTTAAGGGAGCGTGTGGGAGTGAAAAGTGTCAAAAAGAGCGCGAATTTGTTCGCGAACCAAAATTGTTGAGAGCTTTTTAAAGGTTCTGAGGAAGATACAATGAGGCAATTGGTACCCCACATTTCAGTCAGAATCTTTAAAACAAGAGCATATTCGCCTTCTTTGTGCTCCGATAGGACCATTTGTCCGCTAGTTATGAACATACAAATGTTGTAGCCATGGAAAGCCCATTATCCACAGCGGTGAAGAATCTGTTTATGGAACACTTTGAAGTAACAGATTTGAACTCACCCATACCAACCTCCATACTTCGGTATGTGAGTGGCACGTTTGTGATATATTCCCATGGAATGAAGATGCTCATTGAGTTCCTTCGTCGTCTGAACACGCGGCACCTTAACATCAGATTCATGATAGAACTGGAGAAAGACGGGCAGGTGCCGTTTTTGGATGTTACAATGAGGGGGAAGGCAAATGAGTCACTTCAGTGCAGTGCCTACCGATAGCTGACCCGCACTGTCCAACATCTCCAGGCTTAGAGCTGCTGCCATCCTCAAAAGGATGACGCCTTGAAGACGTTTGGAGGTACGCAGGCTACTAACTCAGTAAGGTATGTGATCCCACGTTAAAAGGGGTAGCAATTCTCGCAATATGTCAATGCATCAGGAGCACATTATAATATCGGCGAGGTACGTCGGCGAAATGTTGTGCCAGTAAGACGTGGTCATCCGGCTGAATACCGGGAAAGACGCATCATCATTATGTAACAGTATTTAGAAACTCCGCCGGATTTTGAAAATTTCAGACAAGCAGGAAAATGATAACCAACCAGGTGTAATATGTACCAACTGTGGTTCAAGTCCTTCCCACTTACTTCAGCTAGCCATCAAGGATTACCGTTTTTGCTATTGTAAGAAGGAAGAAGGAGGTGTAAAGTACTTGCTCGAAGCACAGATAAACCTCATGAAAATGAGTGTGCCCTTTGCAACAAGTACACAAGTTTTATTGTCATGAAGATAACGGAAATATGCTGATCTGTTTTCTATTTCGTACGAGATAGCAACCTGTTGGTATTATATCAACTGTTACATTAACATTTTAATCTCCAGGTGGATAATCCCCAATCTCTGATTAGTTCTTTTTTATACTCCAGCTTGCCTCCAGTTGGTGTCATGTCTTTATTTCGTTAGTAATATGTATTGCACCATTATGAATACTGTAAAGTAATCATAAATCGTTGTTCATACTCTTTATGTTGTGATTTCCGTGTACAAATATTTTTGAGTATGTGCGAAGCTTTTGGAAATCACTTAGGTGACAAACGTCGTGGGATACCTCCCTAATACTGTCCCGGACCTCATTTGCCCGGCGCAGTGCAACCGCTTGACGTGGCAGGGACTCAAAAGGCGTTGGAAGTCCTATACACGGCCTTTATGTTGTTGTTGGTGTTGTTGTTGTGGTCTTCAGTCCTGAGACTGGTTTGTTGCAGCTCTCCATACTACTCTATCCTGTGCATGCTTTTTCATCTCCCAGTACTTACTGCAACCTACATCCTTCTGAATCCGCTTAGTGTATTCATTTCTTGGTCTCCCTCTACGATTTTTACCCTCCACGCTGCCCTCCAATGCTAAATTTGTGATCCCTTGATGCCTCAGAACATGTCCTACCAACTGGTCCCTTCTTCTTGTCAAGTTGTGCCACAAACTCCTCTTCTCCCCAATTCTGTTCAGTACCTCCTCATTAGTTATGTGATCTACCCATCTAATCTTTAGCTTTCGAAATGTGGTGCTACAAAAGAATGCTGTTCTTTTCTTGTCCAAACTATTTATCGTCCATGTTTCACTTCCATACATGGCTACACTCCATACAAATACTTTCAGAAACGACTTCATGACACTTAAATGTATACACCCATCCGTAATTGCGAAGGTGTTGCCGATGCAGTATTTTGTGCACGAACTGACCTATCGATTATGTCCCGTAAATGTTCGATGGGGTTCATGTCGGACGAGCTGTGTCACCTAATCATTCGCTCGAACTGTCCAGAATATTGTTCAAACAAATCGTGAACAAATGTGGCCTGGTGGCATGGAGCATTGTCATCCATAAAGTTTCCATCGTTGTTTGGGAACAGGAAGTACTTGAATGGCTGCAAATGGCCTCCAAGCAGCCGTACATAATCAGGAACCATTCCATTCCGTGTAAACGCAGCCCACCACCAGCTACTTGACAACTTGGGTCAATGGCTTCATGGGCTCTGCGCCACACTCTAACCTTACCATCAGCTCTCACAAACTGAAATGGGGACCCATCTGACCAGACCACAGTTTGCCAGTCGTCTAGGGTCCAATCGATATGGTCACGAGCCGTGGAGAGGCGCTACAGACGATTTCATGCTGTTACTAAAGACACTCGCGCCGGTCGCCTGCTGACATAACCCATTAATGCCAGATTTTGCCGCACAGTCCTAAAGGATACGTTCGTCGGTTCGTCGTACGTCCCACATTGAGTTCTGCTGTTATTTCACGCAGTGCTGTTTGTCTGTTAGTACTGACAACTCTACGCAGACGTTGCAGCTCTCGGTCGTTAAGTGAAGGCCGTCTGCCACTGGGTTGTCCGTGATCAGAGGTAATGCCCGAAATTTGGTATTCCCGTCACATTCTTAACACTGTCCATGT
This sequence comes from Schistocerca serialis cubense, assembly GCF_023864345.2. NCBI lineage: Eukaryota > Metazoa > Arthropoda > Insecta > Orthoptera > Acrididae > Schistocerca > Schistocerca serialis. The sequence continues at coordinate 206,834,579 of NC_064641.1, forward strand.
CGGTAAAATGAATTTCCTAACGTTTTCCGAAATGGGTTGTCCCCTGCGTCTAGCTCTAACTACCGTTCCGCGTTCAGAGTATGTTAATTCCCGTCGTGCGGCAATAACCAGATCGGAAAGATTTTCACATGAATCACCTGACTGCAAGTAACAGATTCGCTAGTGCACTGCCGCTGTATGACTTGTGTATGCGATGCCATAGCCTTCTGTATCGCTACCCAATGACATTTGTCACCTCAGTGTGTGACCCAATATAGTCAAGCCACGTCAGTCTCACTTAGCGAGCATGTTCCGTTGTTTGGACACTGGACTCGCATTTGGAATGAGGAAGGCTCAAAACTCCATCTGACCAGGGTGAGTTAGATTTTCCATGATTTCCATAAGTGGTGACCGTTGGGACCGTTCGTAGTCAACGTCATGGCTTGAGTTCCTGCGCCGGCCGGGCTGGCCGAGCGGTTCTAGGCGCTACAATCTAGAACCGCGCGACCACTACGGTCGCAGGTTCGAATCCTACCTCGGGCATGGATGTGTGTGATGTTCCTAGGTTAGTTAGGTTTAAGTAGTTCTCTAAATTCTAGGGGACTGATGGTCTCAGAAGTTAAGTCCCATAGTGCTCAGAGCCATTTGAACCATTTTGAGTTCCTGCCACTTGCGAAATCAAATAAGCGAGTTACTCGTCGCTAATGACATCAGTATAAGCTAGAAAACGCTGGTCTATTCCGTCAACAAGTAGAAACGAACTGTGGCCTGCGTTCACTGTCGTGGTGTGTGGTAAGTCTCATTTCATGTCATGGAAAGTTTAGAACTCAAGAAACTGGAAATCTCAACAACTCAACAGAATATTAAAAACATACATTGTTACCCACTCTTGCAAACTACTTCAATAGTTACATTCTGTTAATTAGGTGGCAAGTAGCAGAAATTATTGTAAAGCTGCCGAAAGCACTAAAGCGTTGTAAAAGTACACTGTATAAGCAGATATAAGTTGCTAATTTATTAATATTTTATTTGAAAACCACTAATGCAATTTATTAAATATTAAGCTTCCACTAGGACACAAACAGCAGCTGTTTAATATAACTGAGGCAGCAGTAGCTTTTCTTTTTCTTCAGAGTAGCCGCTTTTACTTGGTTAAATTTAGCAGACATAAGCGCCAATAGGATTAAGCAGCTTAATGATAGCTTATTACTAATATAGCATGGAGGTGAAGTCTCTGTGATTTGTTCGTGTTTTTTAATGTGTGCCTTGACTTCTTCCACGTCCCTCAAGGTTCTGCTTCTTGACGATATCTATAAAAAACGATGAACGAATGAATTTCAGATTTCACTGTATCCATAAGTTCATAGTTCGAGCAGAGAAGACCATTCACTGGTGCCCTTCGGAAACTTTATAGGCAATTACAAATTTTTACTGTACGGTATAATATTGCTTTTCCTTTTTAATTTTCTATGTAAGCTCTCAGTACAGTGTTATGACGAGAAATATGCTTTTATTGAACGGAGAAACACGGTGTCAACACATATCGGATTTGGATTAAAGTATATTTTATCCGGATGCCGTAAAACACAAACATAAGCAGTGGGCACCTTACTTCATGTTACATATCTCAGATGCCGTATTTTTTTTAAGGAAGTTGTGTAATCAAATTAATGTCCTAATATGTTTTTTTCTCTTCAAACGCTTTTGTCTCTTTCCACAAGCATCGTTTGAATTGTTGCATTTTTATTCTACGATCGTGTGACTGTGGCTACATGAAGCTTTGAATTATGAACTCTATGAAAATATAATTAACAGAATTAAAGCTCTCCTGAAAACTTGTTCCAGTGTATAATAAATAGCAACTCTATATAATGTAACCTCAGTATCAAGATAAAGAACAAAGTGAGACAGATGTTATTCCTTCTAATGGAAGGTAATAAAAGAATGTTAAACGCCTCTGCAGAAAAATTCAGTGCGTAGGCTGTTTGCAGCGACATACAGCAGCTGTTGCAACGCCTACGGGAGACGGTTCCGTTGGCAAGCCTACTGATCCGTCGCTGATGGGCTTGATGTTACGTGGGCATAAGCGCCACACATGCGACGACCGACCTACTGATCTACGAACAACACACACGAAACTTTGCCTACTCTGGACAGTTGAGATGCATTTAATCAGTCCTTCCATAGTTACTAAGGCACTTCCCGTCTATCCTTGTTCGCATGAAAATGTTTCTGGATTTTGAAAACTAATAATCCGTTTCTACATAGAGCCATATCATATTTGGTAGAGGGTGAAGGCAGAGCTCATAGGACAAACATATGTTGGTTCCAGAAATTAATTTTTGTCGTTTACTCCATTTAGATAAAAGCGACTACTTAGAAGAAGTAAGAATTAATGCAGTTTTTCGAGGTGTAATACGTACATAAATTCAGTAACAGCAGAGTATTGCTTCTCTTTCACTTTTTAGAGCGTCGTAAATTGCGACTGTTTTGGGGTACAAGGTTTTACTCTCAGCTTAGTAAATTATAAATCTTCGACAAGTTAAAACACTACCACATCGGGGCTTTAAGCTGAATATTTCTCCTACAGACACAGAACTTTCTTATAACACTGCTTCAACGTACCACTAATTTCATATTACTTCCAGAAATGCTTTTAAAATCTGCGAAGTTCGCACCTTTACAGCATCTCTACTATTGTGATCGATGATTTAAGTTTGAAAAAAAGGTGCATGCCTGACTTAGGGACGCTGTTTAAATATTCTAAAGAGGCAGGATTACAAAGATGCCGATTAGTGGCAGTTTATTTGTAACACTTTTCACAGATTTGACGTAACTCGTCCACTTATACCTGCAAGCAGTTGCAGAATTGGCGACCAGACAGATACACTCATTGGACCATTGCATTTATAGCTGTCTACACTGCAACGTCTTCTCACATTTAAATTGAGTGCCAAAAGTCAGAGGAAACATTGCTCCATTTGAAGGTGTGCCGCGTATATCGCCACAATGTTGCGGCTCGATGCGCCGCGAGTGTAGGCAGGATATCTACACTCCTGGAAATTGAAATAAGAACACCGTGAATTCATTGTCCCAGGAAGGGGAAACTTTATTGACACATTCCTGGGGTCAGATACATCACATGATCACACTGACAGAACCACAGGCACATAGGCACAGGCAACAGATCATGCACAATGTCGGCACTAGTACAGTGTATATCCACCTTTCGCAGCAATGCAGGCTGCTATTCTCCCATGGAGACGATCGTAGAGATGCTAGATGTAGTCCTGTGGAACGGCTTGCCATGCCATTTCCACCTGGCGCCTCAGTTGGACCAGCGTTCGTGCTGGACGTGCAGACCGCGTGAGACGACGCTTCATCCAGTCCCAAACATGCTCAATGGGGGACAGATCCGGAGATCTTGCTGGGCAGGATAGTTGACTTACACCTTCTAGAGCACGTTGGGTGGCACGGGATACATGCGGACGTGCATTGTCCTGTTGGAACAGCAAGTTCCCTTGCCGGTCTAGGAATGGTAGAACGATGGGTTCGATGACGGTTTGGATGTACCGTGCACTATTCAGTGTCCCCTCAACGATCACCAGTGGTGTACGGCCAGTGTAGGAGATCGCTCCCCACACCATGATGCCGGGTGTTGGCCATGTGTGCCTCGGTCGTATGCAGTCCTGACTGTGGCGCTCACCTGCACGGCGCCAAACACGCATACGACCATCATTGGCACCAAGGCAGAAGCGACTCTCATCGCTGAAGACGACACGTCTCCATTCGTCCCTCCATTCACGCCTGTCGCGACACCACTGGAGGCGGGCTGCACGATGTTGGGGCGTGAGCGGAAGACGGCCTAACGGTGTGCGGGACCGTAGCCCAGTTTCATGGAGACGGTTGCGAATGGTCCTCGCCGATACCCCAGGAGCAACAGTGTCCCTAATTTGCTGGGAAGTGGCGGTGCGGTCCCCTACGGCACTGCGTAGGATCCTACGGTCTTGGCGTGCATCCGTGCGTCGCTGCGGTCCGGTCCCAGGTCGACGGGCACGTGCACCTTCCGCCGACCACTGGCGACAACATCGATGTACTGTGGAGACCTCACGCCCCACGTGTTGAGCAATTCGGCGGTACGTCCACCCGGCCTCCCGCATGCCCACTATACGCCCTCGCTCAAAGTCCGTCAGCTGCACATACGGTTCACGTCCACGCTGTCGCGGCATGCTACCAGTGTTAAAGACTGCGATGGAGCTCCGTAAGCCACGGCAAACTGGCTAACACTGACGGCGGCGGTGCACAAATGCTGCGCAGCTAGCGCCATTCGACGGCCAACACCGCGGTTCCTGGTGTGTCCGCTGTACCGTGCGTGTGATCATTGCTTGTACAGCCCTCTCGCCGTGTCCGGAGCAAGTATGGTGGGTCTGACACACCGGTGTCAATGTGTTCTTTTTTCCATTTCCAGGAGTGTACGTAATCCGTTTCTGATGGATGTGTCGCGAACATGACATAACGTCTCGAGTTCACAAATTTTGAACGTGAGATGATAAGCGGTGCAAGATGGATGTGTCGTAGTTTGGAGACGTTTACACAAGAATTCGGTTTTTCGAAGTCAGCAATGTCTGTGATGCATCTTCAGTATCGAAGAGACAAAGTTACCACGCGCATAAACCGCTGGAACGTTCGGCCACAATTGTAAAACGAACGGACGTCACGCTACTTTCACAGAGATATAAGGGGCAATCGGCGATCTTTTGTGAGTCAGATAGCCACCAGTTTGAACTTTAGTAGTTAAAAACAAATTACTAACAGGAGTGTACGGAGACAAATGCATCGCGTAGATTTCAACAACAGACGACCGATTCCTGTCCGTTTGGATGCGCTCCCAGTGCCACCGACACCGCTGGATTCCGCCGAGGGATCGATCGAAAAATCCAATCAGTAAGCAACTATGTGCACGATCACGATGCAGCCGATCTCACAGCCGAACGTACAGATTCTGGTCGACAATAGGTGGAATTCAAATCAGATAGTTTTCTTCGGTGAAATCGGCCGACGTTCTTGCACAGGAAATATGGACTTGTAAAGAACTGATAACTTTAGTCCAAGGAAGAAGAATTCTGTGGCATCCTGTGGACGAAAAATTTCATTATCTGGATATAGATAGGAATCTATGGACTGAAAACGCAGCGTTATTGGAAAACAGAAATACGCAAAATCATTGTTGGAAATTTTAGGCGTAAATTGTTAACCTCAAAAACTAATTTGTTCAGGCGAGAAGGGTGGCAGATCTTCTACTTAAAGTTACTGTGGAGGGTCTCTTTCGGTTGTGGTAGGTGTGCATTAGCTGTTCTACAAATTGTTATTGCCGCTTATTGGTTTGCAGATGTGGTATACGTGTTCCCGCTTTTCAGTGCTTTAGGTATTCAGAGTATCTTATTCTGAAATTCATATTTGTCTTTCACAAGGTTGTCTGACATACGTTTGTTTTGTTTAATTTATTCGATGTTGTGCAGAGTGTTCGTGACCTTGCTTTTCAATCTCACCACGAATCATCTTGAGTATGTAATAGATTGTTTCTCTCTTCATCTCATATATTCGTAAAACTTCCTAGTTATTCCAAAAGCTGAGGAACGGGTATAGCTCATTCAGTTCCATATAGCAAAAGTAGCAATACAGCACTCGTCTTCAAGCGCAGAGGTATCGTGCCATACATCCCGCCCAGTGAAGTACACTCTAACCTCCTTAATAGAACAGATTCGAACCTATCTAATCTGACGAAGGAGATTGGAAACACTGTGACCAAGCTGTCGGCTGACGTTACAGTGCGTCCTCCGGCGATTGCGTCTGCCAATCGTTGTCGGTACCACTCTAAACGGAGCCATTGCTGACACGTCGACACAGAGCTCAGCGACTGGCTTGAACGGGCGAACATCGTAGGGTCGGCCGAGGAATCCGAGTTTCAGTTGCATAGATGTGATGGGCGCGTCAGAGTGTGGTGTCTACCAAACGAATGTATATACCCTGCATGTGAACAAGGTTCAGGTAGAAGGTGATTTCGTTATGGTCAGGGCTGTGTTCACATGGTAGCAGTCAGTTTCTAAAGCCCGCCTGCAGGAACCAGTAACAGGTAGAAGTTCTGTGGACTTGACTGCAGACCATCAGCTTCCCTTCATGGCTTAAGAGTATCGTAATGGAAATATTTCAACCGAAAATTCGACATGTCATCACACTTTGGTCCCACTCAGGTGGCTTGTTGAACATACTAGAGCATTCACGACCGTGGTTTGCCCGTTCCAGATCACCAGATCTGAACCAATCGAGCATTTATGGCATACTGTGGATGTTTTTGTTGTGGTCTTCAATCCAGAGACTGGTTTGATGCCGCTGTCCATGCTACTCTATCCTGTGCAAGCTTCTTCATTTCCCAGTACCTACTGCAACCTACATCCTTCTGAATCTGTTTAGTGTGTTCATCTCTTGGTCTCCCTCTATGATTCTTACCCTCCATGCTGCCCTCCAATACTAAATTGGTGATCCCATGATGCCGCAGAACATGTCCTACCAACCGATCCCTTCTTCTAGTCAAGTTGTGCCACAAACTTCTCTTCTCCCCAATCCTATTCAATACCTCCTCATTAGTTATGTGATCTACCCATCTAATCTTCAGCATTCTTCTGTAGCACCACATTTCGAAAGCTTCTATTCTCTTCTTGTCCAAACTATTTATCGTCCACGTTTCACTTCCATACATGGCTACGCTCCATACAAATACTTTCAGAAATAACTTCCTGACACTTAAATCTATACTCGATGTTAACAAATTTCTCTTCTTCACAAACGCTTTATATATCATTGCCAGTCTACATTTTATATCCTCTCTACTTTGACCATCATCAGTTATTTTGCTCCCCAAATAGCAAAACTAATTTACTACTTTAAGCGTCTAATTTCCTAATCTAATTCCCGCAGCATCACCCGACTTAATTCGACTACGTTCCATTATCCTCGTTTTGCTTTTGTTGATGTTCAACACACAGTCCATTCCGTTCAACTGCTCTTCCTGGTCCTTTGCTGTATCTGACAGAATTACAATGTCATCGGCGAACCTTAAAGTTTTTATTTCTTCTCCATGGATTTTAATTCCTGCTCCGAATTTTTCTGTCGTTTCCTTTATTGTTTGCTCAATATACAGATTGAATAACATCGGGGATAGGCTACAACCCTGTCTCATTCTCTTCCCAACCACTGCTTCCCTTTCGTGGCCCCCGACTCTTCATCACACTTTGGTCCCACGCAGGTGGCTTGTTGAACACACTAGAGCATTCATGACCGTGGTTTGCCCGTCTCAGATCACCCGATCTAACCAATCGAGCATTTATGGGATACTGTTGGTAACCTGGAGAAAACCGGTACCAACAAGACAAGAAAAACTGAAGGGGTCGGTAGAAGAAAGTGTTAACACTCAGTCCGGTAATGATAAGTCTGGTCGTGTTATCTGCTGTATATTCGAATGAACCAAATACAGGTAACAACTAATTCCACTTTCAGCGACAGAAACAGTGATAGATTTTTGCGTTATTGTCCCTATCTTCGAATTTGAATTTAACCAAGCAAACAATATCTGAACTAATACCCATCGCCTTTATGACTGCTGAGACATTTTCATTGATGTGCCTGAATGTCTGTTTGGGATTGGCAGCCTATTCTTCCACAACTTTACAAACCAGAAAAGATAGTGACGTTGGACGCTAGGGACCGGGGCGGAGAGGAAGTTCGAACTCATCCCAGAGGTGTTCCACTGACTTCAGGTCGGGACTCTGTACAGGCCAGCCTATTTTAGGAATGTTTTTATCCACAACTCATTTTTTTCACAAATGCTACTTTATGACAGAGTGCATTGTTATTTTGATACAAAGCCCCCCCCCCCCCCCCCCCCCCGAGCTGTCCCTTTACTCCCACAGTACACAAAGCTTTAAAATGGGTTCCACATTTAGAGTTGTGTTAAGCGCAACACAGGAACCATACCGTACCACGAAAAACACCACCATACCGCAACTCCATTTCCTCCCTATTTCACTGTAGCGCTGTACCTGATGGCAACTAATGTTCTCCAGACATTCTCCAAATCGAAACCTTTCAATCGAATTGCGAAGAGGTATTACGCGATTCATTACTCTAAATCACTCATTTCCAGTCATCCACTGCCCGGTAGCATCGCTCTGTACACTACCTCAAGCGTTTCTTAGCATTTTACTGCAGAAATGTGTGGCTTACAAAAAGCTGCTCAATCATTGTACCCCACTCTTTTTAACTCCCTACGCATTGTTATCGTGCTAGCTGGACTGCCGGTTGCATTTTGGAACTCACGAGTGATTTCTTCCACCGGTATCGTGCGAGTTTTGACAAGCTTCCTCCAGAATGCTCGACGGTTACTGTCCGACAGTACATGAGGTCTACCTGGTCCTGGTTTATCTGTGGTTGTTCTTCCGCTGTTCCGTTTCAAAATCGCAGCTGCAATAGTCGACGTGGGCTGCTTTACAAGGGTTGAAATGTCCTTGATGGATTTGTTACTCAGGCGACATCCAATGATCAACCCACGTTTGAAGTAACTGAGCCCTCCCGGCCGACCCATTCTGCTGGTATTGGTTCTCTACTGACAGCCGAATACTGCTTGTTTCCATTTACAGGGTAGTCTAAAATTCCGGTTTCAAAGTTCTATGACTTGAAGAGGGGACTGAGTACACACTATTTTGAATTGCAGCCCATGTCGGGAAACGTCATCTAACGACGGTATAGAGCGTCAAAGTTGTAGCGCCTCTCAAATGTTCAAATGTGTGTGAATTCCTGTGGGACCAAACTGCTGAGGTCATCGGTCCCTAAGCCTACACACTACTTAATCTAACGTAAAGTACTTACGCTAAATACAACACAAACACACCATACTCGAGGGAGGAATCGAATCTCCGACGGGGGGAGCCGCGCGAACCGCGACAAGTCGCCCTTAGACCACGCGGCTACCCCGCGCGGCCAGCGCCTCTGAATGGTTGCATATACAGGGTGACTGCGCTGGGCTGTTGGGAACTCTTTAAGATGATGGAGAAGGATAACTGTATTAATTTGAGGCGAGGGTCCCTGTACCAGAAACGAAAGAGTCGTGAGTTATAAGCGAAAATCGTTCTGATGATGCTTCTCACAGGAATACGTGTACAAGTACTGTTGTTGCTAAGATTGTAGATAGGCAACTTCCAGAGGTGGTAGTGTGGACTAAAACAAGAAAAAATGTCAAGTAAACTTTGGCTGTGAAACGCATATCTTATGAGCTATGATTCCTTGTTCAATAGAGGAGATGCGTTTCACAGTAGCGAAGATCTGCATCTACATCTACATCTACGTGATTACTCTGCTATTCACAATAAAGTGCCTGGCACAGGGTTCAGTGAACCACCTTCAAGCTGTCGGCAGGACTCAGCAGGACCAGCCATACCTCTGAGGATGTCCAACGTAGTATTGGACGAAACGTTAGGAATAGAAGAATTCCATGGACCACGGCCATATAACCCGGAAGGATTATCAACAACGGTCTCTCTACAGTTACACTCTCGAACGGCACGCGGGAGAAACGAGCACTTAAATTTTTCTGTGCGAGCCCTGATTTCTCTTATTTTATCGTGAAGATCATTTCTCCCTATGTAGGTGGGTGCCAACAGAATGTTTTCGCAATCGTAGGAGAAAACTGGTTACTGAAATTTCATGAGAAGATCCCGTCGCAACGAAAAACGCCTTTGTTTTAAGGATTGCCACTCCAATTCACGTATCATGTCTGTGACACTATCTCCCCTATTTCGTGATAATACAATACGAGCTGCCCTTCTTTGTACTTTTTCGATGTCATCCGGCAGTCCCACCTGATGCGGATCCCACACCGCACAGTAATACTCCAGAATAGGGCTTACAAGCGTGGTGTAAGCAGTCTCTTTAGTAGACATAGTGCACCTTCTAAGTGTTCTGTCAATGAATCGCAGTCTTTGGTTTGCTCTATCCACAATATTATCTATGTGATCGTTCCAATTAAGGTTAGTTTTAATTGTAATCCCTATGTATTTTGTTGAATTTACAGCCTTCATATTTGTGTTACTTATCACGTAATCGAAATTTAGCTGATTTCTTTTTGTACTCATGTGAATAACTTCACACGTTTCTTGGTTCAGGGTCAATTGCCACTTTTCGCACCATACAAATATCTTATCTAAATCATTTTGCAATTCATTTTGGTCATCTGATGACTTTACAAGACGGTAAATGACAGCATCATCTGCAAACAATCTAAGACGGCTACTCAGATTGTCTCCTATGTCGTTAATATAGATCAGGAGCAACAGAGGTCCTATAACACTTCCTTGGGGAACGCCGGATATTACTTCTGTTTTACTTGATGACTTTTCGTCTGTTACTACGAACTGTGACTTTTATGGCAGGAAATAACGAATCCAGTCGCACAACTGAGGCGATACTCCGTAGGCACACAGTTTGGTTAGAAGACGCTTGTGAGGAACGGTGTCGAAAGCCTTCTGGAAATCCAAAAATATGGAATCAATATGACATCCCCTGTAGATAGCACTTATTACTTCATGAGTATAAAGGGCTAGTTGTGTTTCACAAGAACGATATTTTCTGAAACCGTGCTAACTATGTATCAATAAAGCGTTTTCTTCGAGGTACTTCATAATGTTCGAATACATTTTATGTTCCAAAACCCTACTGCAAATCGACGTTAGTGATGAACATGTGATCATAACGCCTCAGGTCTGAAATCTTTTAATTTATTATATTTTTGGCACTTCAGTTACAAGCAAGCTACCAAATGAGAATCAGTATTGTCCGACCACATTAGAAGAAAGTGAAATCAAATTGTTGGAATCTTCAAAGCAGTGTATAGTCTCTCCATATCAGAGCTAGTGATCTGACAGTTATAAACTTTACTTGAAGGCAGCGCATAGCAGTGCGATAAACTCCACCAAGGAAAGGAATAATTGACAAAATAATTCGTGGTAAATTAAGTATGTGACCCGAGTGAGATCTCAAGGCAGGGTAACAATAATTTCTGTAATTGCAATGCAGTGCTTCCCCCCTTTCTCAGATCATGATTGTAGTCAGATATTAGCTACTAACCTCCCCCTCCTCTGCCCCCACCATCAATAACATGAAAGCCCAACTAATCTTCAGAATGAGAAAAAAATTTCTTTGCAGATTTTATTTTTAAAATGACTGTAGGTAAATGACATTTAGATTTTTTAGAGGCTTTATTAAACCGCTGAGTAACGGGGCAACGAGACAATTTGTGCCACTCATTTCTAACAAACTTTTTTTGATAGAATGATGAAGCCTTTCTCAGTGCATCATGAACGCCACTTAGACACAACTCCTCAGAAAAGAAAGCTAAGAGTCAGGTTCGCACACAACGTTATTTTTCGGTGGGGAGAGGGAATCGGAAAGCTAACTTTACCTAGTGTGATTTTCTGTGTTACAATATAAATACAGACTCAATTAAAGCTTTTAATATATAATACATGTGGATAAGAATTGATTTGTTGTTTTCATTCGTGTTAAATGATCCATAAACGTGTTAATAGTCAAATTCCATCAAAACTACTGCATAAATACTGATATAATTTACAGCAGTGTTACAGAAGTTTCAGCCTTACACAGAACGCAGTAGAAAAACAAATATCTCGAAAGATTCAAAGAAAGTAACAGAAGATTACAAAGTAAAGTGATATCTTCGAGAGGCTTGAACGAAAATGTCAGTTATATCGTTGGGGTATCATTGATATATCGGTTAAAGGACAAGTGTGACAGTCTATTTAGCCTCTCTTCTTTCACTGTCGAGCACAAGTAAGTTTCCAGTCGACGTGGGCAGATGAAACTTCGCTCACGACTGCAAGTTGACACAGGAAGGACAGCAACTATTTGAAGCAGTGTTCGAAATTTTGGGAGGAAAGTCTCCGAGCGCGTTCCTGATGTTTCGACTACGTTCTTCGGCGTGTCACTGTGTTCAACATTTCCTCTCTTCTTCTTCCATCTATCTAATTTACTTTTTACAACATTTTCTGAACTTTTTTGCTGGCTTTGGAAGAGAAGTATCTTTATATACCGTTAAATAATTTTTTTCTGGCTTATAAATTTTACAGCGTGGATGAAATGCTTAATACCATTTGACTTTTGAAGAACTAAAATAAAGCTAAATGATTCACATTACCCACAATAATTCCACTTGTTGGTGCTTCTATGGTGGTCCTGTTTATACCTATTGTACAGCTGAAGTAAAGATGCAAAATATTGAATGCGCTGGCTTACCAAACACTGCCTTCTTCGTTGATAACACCCTCACGTTATCCCGAACAAACTGAAAATTTTCTTCCAGTAGGTAACTGGGTCGAAAGCTGTCTTACAAGTTAATCGATGAAAAATATCTACTTAAGTGCCTCCGAGCTAGTGTCTTCCCTTTTTTATGTGGTTGGAGGTGCTTACTTTGATGTGATTGGGCGGGGCCTTGAAGATCTCTCGTTTTCATGGGTCTCTTCCATTCCACGTGATCCTTCCTGCTAAATTAATTTGCTGTTTTTTTCTATGTGAAAGGCATCTATTTACCTTACAGAAGTTTTCGAACAAAGATATTAACCTTGAATCTATTCTGTTCTGTTCCGAAACAGCCCAGAAGCAGCCACGTTGCTCCTAAATGTTTCCTTATGTGGTTAAGTATGGCACTGAGACTGGAAACAAAGTATGCTAATTAGCTCAAACGTGTCTTTGGGTGATCTATTTTCGACTACACGGAAATCTTCTACGTAAATACAGATTTAGTAATGTTATGAAAGTATTCACCAACTCTTCTGCCTTGAGTTGAAGTCTCATATATTTTAGTGAATCTACCTCTGCTGTTTGTCATGAATTTCTTTGCACCTGGAACTCCTTTCACTTGGCTTTCAGTCATAGTCAAGAAAGAAGAAAGCATTTCCATTGTATCTACACTCATGCTCATAAAATAAGGATAATGCTGATACATGGTGAAACAACGCACTGGTGGGCGGTTGCGGTTTTAAATCACCTCAGGGTATGACCATGCTGTGCATTTGACGTGCAGTCGTCGCACGGTGGCACTGGCAGCAGTCCACATACGCAGAGGTGTGTTGGTGCACGTCAGAGCACGGTGCAGCGAGTAAGTGTGCAGACGTTTTCAGACGTGCTAATGGTGACTGTGTGTTGAAAATGGCTCAAAGAACACTTATTGATGACGTTATGAGGAGTAGAATACTAGGGCGACTGGAGGCTGGTCAAACACAGCAGGTCGTAGCACGGGCCCTCCGTGTGCCACAAAGTGTGATCTCAAGATTATCCAGCAGACAAGAAACGTGTCCAGGCGCTACAGTACGGGACGTCCACAGTGTACAACACCACAAGAAGACCGATATCTCACCATCAGTGCCCAGAGACGGCCACGGAGTACTGCAGGTAGCCTTGCTCGGGACCTTACCGCAGCCACTGGAACAGTTGTCTCCAGAGACACAGTCTACAGACGACTGAACAGACATGGTTTATTCACCCGGAGATCTGCAAGGTGCATTCCACTGACCCCTTGTCACAAGAGAGCCCGTAAAGCCTGGTGTCAAGAACACAGTACATGGTCATTGGATCATTGGTCGCCGGCCGGGGTGGCCGAACAGTTCTAGGCGCTACAGTCTGGAACCGCGCGACCGCTACGGTCGCAGGTTCGAATCCTGCCTCGGGCATGGTTGTGTGTGATCTCCTTAGGTTAGTTAGGTTTAAGTAGTTCTACGTTCTAGGGGACTGATGACCTTAGAAGTTAAGTCCCATAGTGCTCAGAGCCATTTGAACATTGGTCCCAGGATATGTTCACGGACGAGTCCAGGTATAGTCTGAACAGTGATTCTCGCCGCGTTTTTATCTGGCGTGCACAAGGAAACAGATACCAACCCCTGAATGTTCTTGAAAGGGACCTGTATGGAGGTCGTGGTTTGGTGGTGTGGAGTGGGATTATGATTGGTGCACGTACACCCCTGCATGTCTTTGACAAAGGAACTGTAACAGGTCAGGTGAATCGAGGAGTCATTTTGCACCAGTATGTCCGCCCTTTTCAGAGGTGCAGTGGGTCCAACCTTCCTCCTGATGTATGATAACGCACGGCCCCACCGAGCTGCTACCGTTGAGGCGTACCTTGCAACAGAAGATATCAGGCGAGTTGAGTGGGCTGCCTGTTCTCCAGACCTAAACCCCATCGAGCACGCCTTGGATGCTCTCGGTCGATGTATCGCTGCACGTCTTCAGATCTCTACGACACTTCAGGAGCTCCGACAGGCACTGGTGCAAGAATGGGAGGTTATACCCCAGCAGCCGCTCGACCGCCTGATCCAGAGTATGCCAACACGTTGTGCGGCCTGTGTACGTGTGCATGGTGATCATATCCCATATTGATGTCGGGGTACATGCGCAGGAAACAGTGGCGTTTTGTAGCACATGTGTTTCGGGACGGTTTTCTCAACTTACCCCTATGTGTCTATGCTACTAGCGCCAGTTTTGTGTAGTGGCACGTTTTGTGACACCACATTCTGCAATTATCCTTAATTTATGAGCATGAGTGTAGTATAAGTCCAAACGTTCGGCAGGAGAACGGGTCTCCTGCCGCCCCCGACCCCCCTCCAACTTCCGCTGCGTGCGAGCCTGCTAACAGTCCGCAATGAGAGCAGACACTCATCGCAAAACTTTCTTCCTCCGTACCACTTCTCTCCCTAGTGATACTTTCTCCACCCATACCTAACACCCGTTACCCATTTCGAATGCTGGTCTCCTTGCTCCTGAATTGGAAGGAATTGGAAGACCTCAGGTTCATAATGCTTTGGGTATAATCACTGATACTAATAATAATAACAACGTAATAATAATAGTAATAACTATCTTCTGTAGGCCTCGCAGCAATGTAGTAGTCATTGTATAGTGTTGTTTTGTGCTGTAAATTTGTTGTTTTACCTCTTGTGAAACTAATAATGAAGCATTTTCTGGTATATTGCGGGAACTATCTACAACCGGGAGAAAGCATTTCCGTATTATGTTCAAGCGTATGTTATGTATAGGATTCAATTTTACCGCCTTACACGCATTGTACAAATTACATAGTATGTGTGTGGTGGGTGCAATAAGGGAGAAAGATGGTGTCTGAACATTTGTTTCAGAATCTGTAACATCGACAACTTTGTGTCACGCATTACTGCTAGAATTTGAGAAACAAAGTACTTATTTGTTTCTGATGTAATCATTTTTAAAGTATTATAAAAAACTGACAGTATTAAAAGTCTTAAAAGTAAGTTTAGTTTCATGACTGAAACACACTCTAATCTCTTTGTTTTTACCTCTCACAAATTTAATTTTACGCTTCAGGAGATAACAACCCCAATTTTGGAACCACTCACAAAATAATTTTCGTGTTAATGTATAGGCTCGTTCCACATCATTACGATTTCGTCATGTAAATGATCCATGGCATTCGAAAGTCACTAACTAAACAAACATATTTGCAAATAAATGACAGATTTAACCCAGCGAGTACTCAGCTGACGATAAAATATTTAATTCCATTAACAGGCATCGCACTGTGACTGTGTATGGCGAGACCGTCAGGGAATATGCTTTTATTCGACATTTATGCTAGATAAAGGTTCGAGTGAGTCTGGTCTTCATCAACTGTGCCTAGCCAGGGATAGAGAACCTCCGGTCCGCCTCTCTTTTGAAACCTAAAGCCGGGGAAATTCGAGGACGTGCTAACGGCCGACTGCTTGTGTCCTTCCGTCAGTAGATACGGTGGTGCCATTGGAACGGCCAGTAAAAGTTGGTAGGCTGATAGGTGGGATGGGACTGCATGTCACAAGAGATGGTAGTCTTCTTGGCACCTCGTAGCAGCCACCTTAAGATGTGAGAAACAGAGTGAATACAATGTGCTGGGAAGGCACTGAATGTTATATCGGTGGTCGACTGATGAAGCTTACACGACGCATATGTCTCTCTACAGTCCTAGTGTAAATTGGTTTCTGGCGCCCCAATTCCAATCGTCGGCGGTCCGGCCCACAGTTGATCGTCGGTCACCCGTAGCAGCTCTGCGGAGGCAAACTGACGTCCAGTCGTGAAACACTTGTGGTCGTCCTTCAGGGTTCACGAGGATGGAAACAATGACGATCCACCATAGACACTGTCGACCACGGAAACCCGTATTCTTAAGTAATATTCGACATATTATGACCCATGCGTCTTGCACCGCTTATCATTCCACATTCAAAGTCTGTTAACTCGTGACGTGCCGCAAGTTCACTACACTCTGCCTGTAACAAATTTGCCGGCCGCGGTGGTCTAGCGGTTCTAGGCGCTCAGTCCGGAACCGCGCGACTGCTACGCTCGCAGGTTCGAATCTTGCCTCGGGCATGGATGTGTGTGATGTCCTTAGGCCAGTTAGGTTTAAGTAGTTCTAAGTTCTAGGGGACTGATGACCACAGATGTTAAGTCCCATAGTGCTCAGAGCCATTTTGTAACAAATTGCTCAGTTGCACTCGTACCGTATGCTACATGTATACCCAATATTATTAGGTCGTCATACACGACACACCATCAAATGGGACAATCTTTCCCCTTACTTTTGATTACTCTGTTTAGTGTAGTGCTAAGGCTGTGCCGGATGAAAATCTGCAGTTTCACAGTACAGGAATTTCGTCTCTTTCCGAATAGTTTTTCTCGCTTATAACAGTTTCTTTCAAAAATCCTTTTTATGGGAACAGCAAGAACTGTAAAAACTTATGAACCATCATGAACATCAAACTTTGTGAAATACAGCAAATTACTTGGGTAGTGTATTAACCGTGAATTAGATCTGTCGGGTAAAAAATCACTCTATACCTGTAAGTGGATTATATCCACCGATTCAAGAAATCAGCCATTCATCCGGTAACTGGCGAAAAACAGAAAAGCTGTCGCATAATCGTATATGGACTGAGATAACAGGTCTTATTGTAAAATAAGTACTCGCGAGCACTTGTGCCAATAATGTAGCGAAAAATTTGATTGTAGATGATGGAGTGACAGTGTTTTTCCCAATACGGTAGAAATTTTATGTAACGACTATTGATGAAACTTAGAGCACATGTTAACAGTACCTTAGATACAAACAGTAGAAGCTTAAGTGAAAATAACGATAGCCCAGAGTATTTATACAGAGACCGCATGGCGGGTATCTAGTGAAAGTGGTTTTTGGTTTGTCAGTGTACTCTATCTTGGCGCTTTTTGACGCAGCGGACACGTTTTCAGTTTGAGAGATGACACGGATACATGGTCTGTCGATCACGTCCTCTCGTCAGAGACCCATTTGCTCTTGGCCATTTATATCAGTTCCAAACTGACCCAATCTGTCCCAGAGCCACGGTGCCGTTGGATTTTAACTACCTCATCCTGAAGATGAGGACTACTACTTGCGTCGTTCGCGAAGTGGGTTCCGAAAAGATTTACTTGTAGTTAAGAATTCACTAAAATTTGTAGTTTGTCTCTTCTGTTCTCTGCTATTTTGCAGCTTTATGGTTGTAGACACAAACACCAAGATAACTCACTGGATCTGTGAATCGAAAATCTTTACCCAGCCTTTCCGTTCAGATCATTCCACAATCACCCACTCCGAATAATTCGCGCTCAACCCCTACTGATTTCTTCGACACATTTCTAGATCACGCCGTCCAATAACTCTTTCCGTGATAATTTTACGAGTGTATGTAGAATCTTCGTTCCAGTACTAGGCAGTTTAGGGGAAAAAGGTTGCTCTTTGAAGAACCTTTGAGGGTCTAAAAGAGTGCCATTATCACGATCCGATAATGGGGAATTCCATTCGTTAGTTTCCTAATAATATACATTGACGGAGAATCGTAACACTAAGAAAGAGTCGTGAGATAGAAACGAAAGTTGGTAGGTTTGTTTGTACGTATGAAAGATCATGACTATTCAAATTTCGCGCCAGTCGCATAAGAGTGGTCCTATTAGCCACTGTATACTGTACATACCTGCTGGCAGCGGTGGTCACGAGAATGTACAGTTGCAAGGAGAACGGGCTCCGGACGGCCATGTGGTACTACCGCGAGGGAAGACCATCGTGTTTGACGTATGGATTGGCACATCGTACTGCACCTGCAACAGAAATCTGAGCAGCAGTTGGCACCGCAATGACACAAAGAACTATAAAAAATCGTTTACTTCAAGGACAGCACCAAGCTAGATGCCCAGTAGCGTGGAATCCACTGACACCAAAAAGCTGCAATTTGCAACCTCAGTGCTGTCAAGCAAGAGCTCGTTGGAAGGCAGGGTGGAGGTCCGCTGTCTTTTCTGAAGAGAACTGGTTCTGCCTGGGTGCCAGTGATGGCCATGTGTTGGTTAGAAGGAGACCAGTTGAGGACCCGCAACCAGCTGTGTGCGGGCTAGGCACACTGGACGTACACTTTGAGTCATCGCCTGGGTTGCGATTTCGTATGGCCGCAGGAGCACTCTCGTGGTTATCCCATGCACTCTGGCTGCAAATTTGAACGTCAATCTCGTGATACGACATGTTGTACCTTCATTCATGAACAGCATTTCAGAGGGTATTTTCCAACAGAATAACGCTCGACCAGATACTGCTGATGTAACCCAACATGTTCTACAGAGTGCTGACATGTTGCCTTGGCCTGCTTGATCACCAGATCTGTCCCCAACCGACCACATATGGGACATCATCGGACGACAACTCCAGCGTCATCCACAACCAGCAGTAACCATCCCTGTACTGACGGGCCAAGTGCAACAGATATGGAACTCCATCCCACAAACTAACATCCGGAACCTGGACAACACAATGCATTTTGGCGATTACATGGGTTATTAGTGTATCAACATTTCACATTTGCAATGGCTTTTCTCCCGCTTACATTAACTTGTGATCTTGCAGTGTTAATCATTTAAATATGTCGCCTAGACAAATGTATTCCTGAAATTTCATTACTCTACATTAATTATTTTTAGTGCTGGCCCCGCCCGTCGGAGGTTCGAGTCCTCCCACGGGCATTGGTGTGTGCGTTGTTCTTAGCATAAGTTAGTTTAAGTAGTAAGTAAGCCTAGGAACTGATGACATAAGCAGTTTGGTCCCTTAGGAATTCACACACGGTTTTTAGTGCTGGTGGTTTTTTTTTTTTTTTTGTCAGTGTATTTCAGTAACTTTAAGCTAAAACTCTGGACGCGTGTTCTGCAGCTGTTCAAAATACAAGTTCGACATTACTGATTTGACTTTTCTTTGGTGTTTCTTAAATAATTTTAGGTGAACGCAAAGATAGTTCCTTGAACGACCAATTTTGTACAGCGTCGTTGCTCAGGTTATTAATAATCATTTCATGTTAGCCATACTGTGAAAGTGACATTACAGTAACCACTTACTTAATTTCATTTATTATTATGTACCCGCTCAATTCAAAAATGTAAATAGCTTAAGGGGTAGTTTAACTAACCAGAAAGTATAAACCTAATGTCCTGTTCCCCTGATTCTCTCTCTCTCTCTCTCTCTCTCTCTCTCTCGTTACGACGATATAATCTCAGGGAAATGGATGCGAGTAAATTTTTGGAAATTTGATGGAAAATCTTACGAGACGAAACTGATGAGGTCATCGGTCCCTAAGCTTACACACTACTTAATGGAACTTAAACTAACTTACGCTAAGGACAATACACACATACACCCATGCCCGAGGGAGGACTCTAACCTCCGACGGGGGGACCTGCGCGAACCATGACAAGACGCCCTGACCTCGCGGCTACCCCGCGCGGCTGATGCGAGTAAAAGGCGCAGGTAAACAAAAAAAAAAAAAAAAAAAAAAAAAAAGGTTCAAATCGCTCTGAGCACTATGGGACTTCACATCTGAGGTCATCAGTCCCCTAGAACTTAAAACTACTTAAACCTAACTAACCTAAGGACATCACACACATCCCTGCCCGAGACAGGGTCCGAACCTGCGACCGTAGCGGTCGCGTGGTTCCAGACTGAAGCGCCTAGAACCGCTCGGCCACTCCGGTCGGCCGCAGGTAAACACAGATGAATTATTTATCAAATGTTTTTGCTGTCTACCCGATTCTGCAGTAACAGTTTTCGTCTTTCAAAGGAAGTCTACGCTCAGTGACGCGGAAATACCCAGATCATGCAACGTTAGTTGGAGGCGACATTAAACCACCTAATGCATACTGGATTCATTGCAGATGGTACGGACAGACTGTCTTATGAAGTAGTTTTGAACACGTTTTCCGAAAACTGTCTTTAGCAGTTAGTTCTACAGCCCACAAGCAGTTGAAATATTATAGACGTTGTAGCTACAAACAGGCCTGGCCTTACCGACAGTTTTGGTCCAGAGATAGGGATTAGTGATCATAACTTCATAACAGCGACGATGGTCACTGAAGATAATAAATCCATCAACGCGACTAAGAGGCTATTTCGCTAGGAGGACCAGATAAGCATGCCACTTACACAACGGTAGCGGATCATGTAGTTACCATACGAAGGACGTAGAGGAATTATGGATGAAACTTAAACTGACTGTTAATCGCTCTCTGGAGAAATATGTGTCTCGTAAGTCCATTAAGTACAGAAAAACACACCCAAATTTAATAACGAAATTCGGAAAATGCTGAGGAAACGGAGACTGTTGTACTCTCAGATCAAAACAGATCGCGCAAATGACGACAGGCAAATGTCAGAAGTGATCCGTGCGGCTGTTAAAACATCTGCGTGGGGGACGTCCACCTAGGCTTCCATGGGACCTATGGTAGTAATCGAACGTACTCTGATAATTGTGGCACACGGTAACATTATTGCGGACCAACTGCATCCGTACATTCTTGATGTCTTCCTCGACGGAGCGCCGTCTCCTAGCGGGATAACTGTCCGTGTCAAAAGACTAGAAACGCATTATAGTGATTTTAGGAGCACGACAATGATCACACTTTGATGTCTTGGGCACTAAATTTGCCTGATGTAAACCCTATAGAACACATCTGGTACGTTACCGGACGCCAGCTCCGTGCATACAAATCGCCCTCCCTTCTTTTACGGGAATTGTCCGACTTGGACATCTGGTGTCACATTCCTCCGAAGACTTACCCAGAATTCATATGACGCAGATTCGCTGCTGAAATCTCGAAGGTGGAACGATATTTCTGAAATCTCGGGCAACATACTATTTTTCAGTCTACACGTACGTCTCTAAAATAAAAGAAGAACGTCACATAGGATGTAAATTACAGTTCTCGATAATCTCATTATGAAAATGAGGGTCTTCTCTATATATGGCTAAAAGAGTTGTGACAATAGAGACTCTGAAGTTTTTCAAGACATTGACTTCCAGGAAAATTTTGACTTTGATGATCCTAATTCCCGTAGTAAAAGTAATGGAAGTTAGGATCTTGTGCTGGAATGAGGTAATAGCTTCATCCTTAAAAAAAAAAAAACAGGTAATGAACTGAGTGGGGAAAGGTCATATATATGCCATGTTAATAGCGAGCCGTTCTTCGCTAGTCCTCAAAACTGCAGCATCGTTTCGAGGTATGGACTCTGCAAGATGTTGATCTGACACGCAATGGACCGTCAATAGCCTCATATGGCTCTGCGGAGGCGACCTGACGTCCGTTAGTGAAAGACTGGTCAGTCTGTGCGGCGGTTTGCGCGTATGGAAACATTATTTCTGCAATGGCCAGATCTATCCTAGACTTGCTGACCTCGGAAACCGGTTTCTTGAATAATCTCTGATATGGTACCACCCACGCGTCTTCCACCACGTTCAAGGTCGGTTAACTCGTCATACCATGTTCACTATACAGCTGTCTGTAATAGACTGCGCAAATATCACACATCCACTGTGTACTCCGCATCTTACCAAAATTCTAACCTCAGCATTCGGTTTTCATACGCGGTGTATCTAAAGACGGGCTGGCCTCCCTGAATTTTGAGCCCTCAGTTTGAAGGTCATTAGGATAAAAGAATTTATTTGGTTTAGAAGCAGCTGCCATATGACTGACAATGAGAAAGTAGAAATGGAATTTAAATAGAACTGCGATAATCTTCCTTGTAAACAATTTGACAGCCACCTAACTGAAAAAAATAGGGTGTGTGCTGCCCCACGATAATGCACGGCTGCATGTTGCAGATTTTGTTAGTGAATATGTTGCAAAAATCAAGGTGATGTGCATCTCTCGCCATTCCTGTAGTACGGGTTTAGCACGGTGTTACTTTTTTCTGTTCTCTAACCTGAAGAACTTCTTCCAGGTAGGCACTGTCGATCATCACAAGCAGTAGTGAAGGGTGCAGAGTTGATATTGAAGGACATTTTCAAAAATGATTTCCAGCATGTGTTTTCAGAATGGCAGAAACGTTAGGATAAGAGCGTCGCATACAAAGGAGACTATTTTGGGAAGGGCCGTCAAGATTATGAGGATGAGTAGAAGATATTGTAACAAAAAACTATGATCTTTTCTGTTGAAAATGCTGCACAAGGTCTCCCTAAACCAAATATCAGTAAAAAAAAAACAGTAAAAAATATCTCAGAAAAAGCACTGCCCTGATAACGGATAAAATCGCATATCTCAGCAAAGTACTGTTCTGATAACGGATATAATCGTACAGAACCAACGCATCGGTGTAATACTTCACGTTCACGAGGTAAGGTCTGTCAGTTGAGTAGTGTCAGTTATTGGACTTCTTTGAAGTGGAGAGACTCGTACACTGGCGCTTCGGAGCTATTCGTGGCAGACTGCGACACACTCGGTCGCCGCTATGATTAGACAGTGCGCTTGTCGCTCACGACTCTCAAGGCCTGCGCCCTTGGCAGGATCCGTTTCTCAACGACGCGGCGTCGTTGGCTACACACCTGACGGGCTCCGGGCCGGTCGTTGGCAGACGAGTAGCTGCAGCAGTGCGAGGGCCCGCTCAAGCTCATCTTCGGCCACGAGCGTCGACTCTCGAAGAACGTATTTGAACAGATGTCCCTCAGTACTGCAAGGGGACGTTGCGGATGGCTCTCTCCTATTTTGTTTATACTTATTGAATTAACCCATTTTACTATAGGACGTGTGTGCCCCACGATAGATTATCAGAGAACCAACTGAAATTTGTTGCATGTTTAGCTATGTATCAGTGTCCTACTGGTAAAGGGACGCCCACTAATTGTTCGAAGATTTCTTATGATTACAGGTTGTATCTGTAGGTTGTGCTTTCTAAAGTTTCATTGTTAACCCTCGTCTCCGCATTGTCGCATCGAATTGGATAGGCAACCCAGTTACCAAATTCACCAAGCGGGCTACTTTCATCCTTCCTGGACACATCGCGTCAACGACTCCCTCGAATTGACGCTTGAACATCACAAACGGAGTCCACATTGAGCACCTGTAGCGTGAATTTCAAATTTGGAGATATGTTCTGTTGTCCACTGATGTGTGTTCTGTTTTCAATATGT
The DNA here is from genome assembly GCF_023864345.2 of Schistocerca serialis cubense. Taxonomy (NCBI): domain Eukaryota; kingdom Metazoa; phylum Arthropoda; class Insecta; order Orthoptera; family Acrididae; genus Schistocerca; species Schistocerca serialis. The sequence goes on from NC_064641.1 coordinate 206,858,125, forward strand.
CTTGTAGTTTTAGCTCAGTCGTCTTCTGAAACCCTGGAGGCACTTACGAATAATCCTGTATGTCCTACCCTGCGCCCCCAACCCCCTTGGAAAACGAAACGGTGGAAAATATTCTTTTCATATTGTTACATCTGACTAAGATACTAATTAAATTAACCATACGTTTATGTTTTGAAATAGAGTTAAAGGGTTAACAAAACCGAAAAAAATCACCTTTGAAAGTTAAGTTTTTCGAGCGTTCTTATGTACCAAATATTTGGACAGACGTGAATTCATCGGCAGCGCAGCGCGTAGCGTAACCAGATAGTTATCGAAAAGTCGCTAGTTCCAATTTTGCTAGTCGTATTTTTTTTACTTTTTTAATTCTATATTAATTAACAAATGGAAATGCTAACTAACATGGAAACATAATTTTAGTTAAAATAACATTTCTTATCTGTAATTATTATTTTAACGAAAATGCCTATACTCAGAATAAATTAAAATTTGGTGCAAAAAAAAGCGATACATTTAGTAGAAAAATCAAATACTTTTTTATGAAAATACGTGTTCCACACAAGAAATTAAAATTAAAAAAAAAAAAAGCGAAATTCCTAATAGAAAATCTAGTACATATTTATTTATAGAGACTTATTGTATATTCCTTTTTAGCAAAATGGAATTTCGCCCGTCTGTATCAAATTTCAATTTTTTCCGTACTTCTTTTTCCTTACGCTTTTCCCGTTTCTCTACGGGGTCTGCATTTTTATAAGGGCTGAGCCAATATTAGTGACAGCTAGTGCACGTATATTCTTCCTGATGCCGCCAGTCGCCCCCGGAATCTTTGTACCCCATCCGTTTGCATCTACAGTAAATCCCATGTTAAAGCACGTGAGAACGTTTTCTAAATGTTTGTGTAGTATGTCGGATGAGGAAACTAGCCCTATCTTCACGTAGTTACGAATGTGGGAAACCGCATAACAACGACATCCAGTTTGGCCGGCTCACAGGTTCTCGTCGTTAATCCGCGAGGCGGATTCGATTCGATGCGGGGCGGTCTCACCTCTCTGAATTCCGGAATCGGCGCGTTAACGCGCTCGGTTATCCAGGCATTACCACGATATACAAAGCACGAACTAAAAATAAAAATTTGTGTATAAAAAGTTGTGATTCAGTGTTCGTTAATTAATGTTTCCCTTTGTTAATAACTATAGAATTTGAAAAAGTGTGCTACTGGCAAGTTACGAACCAGCAGCTATATGATTATTATTCGATTACGCTCCGCACTTTTTTCCGATCTGTTTCTTCCTCAGTTGTTCTGTGCAGAAGTCGCATGACATCTTTGATATTCACACTGTGTTGGAAACACGTCATCCTAATTTTCCACGTGTCCGGCCTTCAGCATATAGTCGTCTCACTCGCACACCTGCACGAAAAGCGAAGTCTTGGTGGAAACAGGAGCGCAAATCTTGGCCAAACCTGATGTGGATAAATCATCCGCTCTGTATTGTCGTATCGGATAAGTTCGCGCCTGCAGATAGGCATTCCAATAAACAGGTTTCCAAACCGGACTGCTGTCGCGCCTTCACAGGCATTTCGTGTCAGAGACTGCAGTGAATTATGAAAAGGTTTTACACATACCGTTAACAGTCTTAACTTACTTAAATTATTTGATGAAGCAAAATGATTCGTGTTACAATCCTCACCTTCTGGCTACAATGGCAGTACAAAAAAATTAACAAAAGTACACGCAGATATTAAAATTGTTCTTCGCAGTGTTGGCATGTACTGTGGCTATCTTCGTAGAAGGGAAAGGATACTTAATATGAGAGAATATTCATCCGTGGCTGCAAGTGGGAAAACTCGCCTTTCTTCACCATCTTCAATTCACTACTGTTAAAACTGAAAATACGTAACGATTGAGAATATGTGTGAATCTGTGTTCCAATAGCAACATCTTTCCAGTTCTTTAAAACAAACTTTTAGTGTTATTATTAATATGAAATTGTCCCGCTCCCTGTTAATATATATTTCGCAGTCAAATCAGGGATGCTTCAGTAAGCTGTGTTCAAGACTTTGCATGTGACGCAATACTATGAGCGACACATCGATAGTAAAATCGAAACACGTTTACTTTTAGCCGCCATCTTGTTTCTACTACAGCGTAGAGTTGATTGTCATGAGCTGTTTTTAAGCGTCCTTTGCAAGTTTACGAACAGTAGTTAAAATGATCCAACAAGCCATTGCGGCAGAGTTAACCGAACACACTACGAGAACAACATATGAACAAAATGAGGGATTATATTAAAATTTCTGTATGCGAACAGCGAACAACGAATGAAGTAAATATCCCTCCATATTAGTTTACCCGTCTCTTTCTCCACGGCCCCCACTCGGCAAGACTATGACGAACAACTTTGATATATATGTGTACTTTTGTTGAAAGATTTTTGTAATGCCATTGTTGCCTGGCTATGAGGTTTTTACCTCGAAACAAGCTGCTTTATTAAATAATTCAAGTAAGACAACAAAAATTTTTGACTCGTAGCGGCGTCAGAAAAACCATTTCATATGTTTGAAATGGTCACGATGGATTAGGATCCAATATAGTATTAATTTTTTCAATGAATCACAGGCATGTATTGACGTTTGCCTCTTCACTAACGGCGCTCATGCTGAGGATCTGCAACGTGAGTTAAAAACTTCAAGCGTTGCTCTATCCACACTGTGGAGTTACTTATGAGTAACCCTGTATCATGCATGAATCAGATCTGAAAGCTATGAAAAGAATAAATCGAGTTACATGAAACCAAAATTAAAAACTGAATGAAAGTATACTTGTGTAGGAATAGAGAAGAAAATTATGCCTTACACCGAAGCCTTTCGTGCTACGACCGCTCACTTTATGAAACTTACGCTAGAAGCTTTTGGACAAACAACAAAAATAAAATACTGTCATTGATATTTTCTTAACATGTGACCCAGGACCGACAATTTGACGAAATTTCGAATTTGCAGCACCAAGGGAAGTACTCACGGTTTTTTCATTACATTTGCCTTGCGTCATAAGGTACTGAAAATTCCACTATGTACGTCTGTGAATTAAAGTGTCTGAATAATTGGATTAAAGAACTTTGAAACGATGTGTGAAATCATAGTGTGTCCCTGCTTTAAGAAAGCACGCAACCAAAAATTACATTCACTTGCCTTTCAGATTTGCTACACTGCTGGATAAACTGCAAGCGAAATGAGATCTGACGGACTTTAAAAGACACTTTTGGAGTAACTGCAGTTTGGCGTTCTCCTAAATACCTCCTCTTTGCCCGTCTTCCTTCCTCTGCTTCTCCTCATTCTCGCCGTCATAATTTTCGTACTCTTTTTGGCTATTATCACTGTTTGATTTCAGTTCTCGACAAGAAGATGTGATACTGCTATATTAACTTTTGTACTTCCCATTTTCTTGGTTTATTTTGAAATCCGTATACTTACAGAAGCAGTTACTACGATTGTATGATTTCTGAGTGCAGTATCAGTCACAGTTACAACGTAGTGTGAAACGAAGTCCGTCATTGTTCGAGTAACACATGTTTATCAAGCAGCGAGCTGGTATGTTGGTAAAATAGTGAGGGTTCAACATCGAGTATACCCACAGTTATTAAGGTTTTGTAGTAACTAACTAATGTCTATAAACCAGGTATACCACCTTCGGTAAAATGGCATGTTGTGTGGAGACGATAGTTTCGGGCTCTTCAGCCGACAGCTATTTGATAATTTGCGAGTGAAGTCAGGGAGGAAAATCGTTTTACGTAACTCTCCATTATGAAAAATTTCATCAGCAATAAAGTATTTAGAGTTCTTCACTGTACTTTTTTAAAGTCTATGTCTGCCAGGATCATCATGCGTGATCGTTCCTTTCCTAGAAAAACGTTTATATTGCAGAAGAGGATCTGGCGTCTACAGAATATAATGGGATTGTGCGCGTTTATTTGTTAAGAAGCAGTACAAGCGACGTTCGACTGCTAGAAAAAAAATTGCGCTGTAGATTTGGATAAGATGAGGTGAAAAGGAAATAATAGGATTGTATATTGAAAAACACTGGAAGCGAATATGATGTGGACCTTACTTTGGGTAACGGTAAAGTGAGAAAATACTGAAAGAAAATAAATATGAACTTATTTGCAATATAAAGAGACCCAATTAAAGCACACAACTGGTAGCTGCTAATGTAATGTAGCTCCAACAGTTATCTGGAAGCATTTATTCTCCGCTTGTCTCTAGGCTGATTCTATTCACGATAGAAACAGCCATGTAAGGCATTAGTTCGCAGCCTTCAAAGGACACAAGGAGTCCAGAGACTACTTCATAGTTGGAGATCAGTTACAGTGTCGTATTAAACGGCAGTTGGAGACAAGAGAACGAACAAATTTATTTATTTATTCTCACAATATGTCACAGTTCCGAGGATGCAGTCTTGTGCGATCGAATTACTCATATTAGTTGTCGTTCTTCGAAGAATTCACGCAATGAAAAAAATCATCTATTATCCAATTCCTCTGCCTAGGGATCTTGCAGCTATCTGATGATCCAGATACGAAATTACACATCCCCCCCCCCCCCCACTCTACAGTGGCACCACATACGATTGTGAGACCAGCACATACGATTGTGAGACTTGAAAAATACTGAAAAAAGTGTCATCTCACGACTTAGTACTATAGGTTCTTTTCAGTTGTCTCACCAAGAACTGCAGCTTTTCCGTCACAGAAACTCTGTGTTACAAATTCATACTAGGAAGGCAAGTAAAAGTTTTTTTTAGTATCTGCTAAATGGTTTTAGCACAATTCCTTAATAAAAATGATTATGTTCTTAAAGCAATTGTTTCAAATTTAGGACTACAAAGTCCTCTGCACTCTCTGCTTTTGTTAACACTGATGTAACACACACCTTTTTTCCCTAACAGTGGACATTTAGAGCTCACAAACGTCACAGTTTATGTAACACGGAAAAGTTACTTTGGAAATTGCTGTCGGTAAAGTTCAGTTATTAAGTTTGCTTGCTCACCTTGAAGTGGAGAATACGAGCCAACTGCAGCTGTCTAAATAAGTTCATCACACACAAAACAATTGAACACAGACGGCATAACATAAGATAGCTAATAAGAAGTTCACAGTGACTCACCAACTCACCACACAATTACAACATAGTTCTAGAACGAAAGTCCCTAGAACTTAGTAAAGATTTACCACATCCTACTCAGAACGTGGACAGACATGGAGACTGTGTCGAGTGACATAGCCTGACTCCTTCTCTTCTATCAAGATAGAACAAAGAGAATGTTTTTTAAGATATGGCGTGAATGCTTACCTGCTCTGAGAAGTTTCTTCCTATACGAATTTTGGCTAAATTACTAATGTTGAAATGAGAAAACTCACACAACATCGTTGATTTCTTGACTCTACAGCATATTCAGATCTCAAAATTATAAATAAAATTGGCAACACTCCTGTATCCTCCTTTATAAAAATCTGCTTCTGAACCGCCATCATCAGTTCCTTGATGAAACAAGATATTCGTATCACCTTCTGACAATGTCGACAGTTAACCGAGTCACGTTTGTGAAGAAACTAAGTCTAAAGTCTGATGCCAAAGGTAATAGGAAATGTTAGATTTAGTAAGCTTTAATGTGGTTTGTATAGAAGGAGAAGAAGGGGGAAACGAATAAGATTTTGTCATCCAAAACAATATAAATCCTCCAGGGCCTTCTGAATCGTCGCCGGTGTGATATAAAGCAGTTCTTCTGAGGATATTGTTCTATTCAGTTGAGAGATGTGGAAAAGCATAAGAAACTTTTAACATTGTTCTGTACAAAACCACAGTCCTCGGTATTTTACGAATTGGCTGTTATGAAGGCTGGGCAAGATTTATTACTTCCTACTCGTGCCCATAAAATCAATCTTAAAGCTGTATAGCGGTTTTAGTGAGGGCTTATTATTTTGAAAGGTTATATACCCTCCTGAGAATAATGCTTACACCTTACAACGACAGTGGTCCCCTAAAATGGTTTCATAGATCTGCCTGGTTAATATTTTTTCCTCTTTTTCCAGCGTGACAATAGATCACAGGGAAAACCACGACATGGGGGCCTCTACCTTTAGTGCCAGTCCCTCGCGCCGTCTGATTCAGGTTTAATTGTATACTTCCCAAACTCTTCTTGCGGTAAAGGCAATGTAAACGTAAGCACGTCAGGCCACATTATATACCTACACGACTAAATATTGTACTCTCGCTACCGCTGAAGGACCTCCTTGCATGCACTTGGTGTACAAATGGTTCAAATGGCTCTGAGCACTATGGGACTTAACATCTATGGTCGGTCATCAGTCCCATACAACTTAGAACTACTTAAACCTAACTAACCTAAGGACATCACACAACACCCAGTCGTCACGAGGCAGAGAAAATCCCTGACCCCGCCGGGAATCGAACCCGGGATGTACAAATGGTTTGCCACTTGTTACTCTACCAACGAAGTTACTTTTATGCAGTTCCCATCGTACTATTTTTGTTCGTGTACTGTCTCTAGATGCATCTTGTTCTCTTTAATACACCTTGTCTCTAATTTTGCATTTGATTTTGCTTCGTTGATTTACTGTTATTATCGCGGATAAGTCCCTGAGGTCTGATTTGACGGCTTTCATTTATAATACGTATAGATAACAGACGTGTTGGCGACTGGTAGCACCTCCTTGGATGTGAACCTCACAAGGAGAAAATGAAAGACAATGCCGGCGCAGGTACTTTAGCAAAAAATGTTTGGAAATGAGATATTTATATCGTGCCGTCGTATTATTTTCTCCAATTCCTGTACATACAGTTAAACGGATGTTTAAAAAATCGTCAAATCAGCTGTAGAACTCTGGGCATGGAGCTACTTGTATGAAGGAATTTCCCACGGATGACGAACATATGCTGCGTCAGATGCAGGCAGGTTAGCATAGAAGACTGTATGCTGTGCGTCATTCCCGCTTACTAAAACGTTAACGGCGAAGAACAGCGCGAACGCCGTGTTTATCAACTTGTACGTACAGTGCGCAAATGAAGCGTCATAATGGGAACACCTTATTTGGAACGGCTACTAGAATGTCCTGTGTGAAAATTAATATTAAAATCTACAATGTACATCAAAGATTAATAATACAACAGTTGAATACTGCTAAGGCAGGTGTGTCGAGGTAAGCTGCCTGATCATTAGTGAAGGCAGCCTAGAATGTACCGGTTGGTGTTTTGTGCAGTCTTGCTAACGCACACAAAGGTGTTAAGGAGTATTTATTTATCTCAGGTGAAGACCAAATAAACCGTAACAGTTCATCGTATTTGCGACTGATCGTGACTTAGTAGCACCCTCTGATTTTTTTCTTAATATATTGCTATGACTTACTGTAGAATGATAGACAAATTGTAGCAGTCCCAAGCGGGTGTTGACGCGTATTCGAGGGAGAAATTCTCGGAAACAACATAACGCGGGCGCTCAGCTTTCTTAAAAATGAATCCTGGTAGAAATTCCCTTATGCTCTTAGCTGGCAGAGAGGTTGCTAGCTCGAAGGCACCGTCCTCATTTCGTAGTGGCAGTCGTTTCCTTGGAGCTAAGACACATTTGCTATAATTAGGTTAAAACAAAGGACTCACAACAAGGCCACGGAATTCAACTGTAAACAAAGAAGAGCGATAAGAATCCTTTTGGACCTCAGTTCTTATGTTTTCCGTAAAGCAGGTTAGAGCTAGACGAACATCATTGACTTACCCCTAAAGAAAGCTCTTACGATAAACGCAAATATCCTTGGTATCTAAAAGTAGTTACTGACAAAAAAAAAAAAAAAAAAAAAAAAAAAAAAAAAAAAAACAAGGTTGTGTGTGTGTATGTATGTGGGTATAAATGAGAGAGAGAGAGACTCTTCAGTGGTTCGCGGTAATTAAGTACATTTTAATAATAAAGTCTTCCCGTAGCTCACGAGCACTTAGCAGGGGTATGTAATATTTCATCGAGCTGTCAAACATCAGAATTGACCAATAGTTCGCTGAAGTGAACGTGCAGCATGATGGCACCTACCACGAGTTTCATTTGCAGCGGACCGACCCCGACTAGAAATGCCACATAAATGCTCAAAAGTGTGTGTTCTAGAAAGCTGGATCTACTGGGTTCACTTCCTTACCTTCTCAACAAACCTTAGACAGACAAGCTAGGCACCATATTTTACCGCCAATCCAAGTGAACTAAGAGTGCGGCAAGAAATTGTTTTCTTCGGTGGAGAACAGATTGTGCGTTTCACTTATGCAGTGAAATTCTCAGTAAGTAAAATTGGGGGAGAATTCTCCAGCTGGTCAGCTCTCTCTCTCTCTCTCTCTCCCCCCCCCCCCCCTCTCTCTCTCTCTCTCTCTCTCTCTCTCTCTCTCTCTCTCTCTCTCTCTCTCTCTCACACACACACACACACACACACACATTTCTTCTTCTTCAGTTTTGCGCATCGTTGTCCTGTTTCGTTTTTTAAGGGCTTTCTGGCTCTGAGATGAAATTAAGCGATCGTTATAATAGTGTGTATTACATACAAATGATAGTGATAGAAATGTAGATTTTCATAAAGTACTTCAGTCCTTAGTTAATGGATTTAGGCTGCAAGTTACGTAACCCCTCTGACACTGCGGTGTATTCCGAGCTCATCCTCGTGTCCAGAAGTAGGATCAACAGAATATATGAACTCACTTGTTTGTTACACCACGCTCGAGTAGCAGAGTTTTGTCCAGTAGCCGTTTTCTGATGAATCCGCATATCATGTCAAGCTAATACGTATCCCTCAACGTGCATACAGCGACAAAGGACCGTGAAAATTAAACTGACGTTTATTACAATATTAATATTATTTAATACCAAAGAATCAAAGTAAATAGCAATGTAAGTGTAAATAAATACGAGGTAATTAAGAGCTTTTGCAATCGTAAGGAAATATGTGATATATACCAGATTATGACGAGTAGTGGTCGGCAGAGACCGGTGGGCATTGGATCCGTCCGGTGTCAGATTGGATACGCCTGCGCCGTGATGCCTTGTACGCCCATACAGCCGGCGGCTTCGGTTAAAGGGAATGCCTGGCGCATAAACGTTGCATGCGAATGAGGAATCCAGGTACGTGGGTAACGATCTCGGCGCCCGTGGTCCGTGACCGTGACTTTTAAGTATTCGTGCCAACCGGTGCGCCGGCGCGGGTTGAGAGTTGGCTGCCGTTTCGCGTGCGCCCGCTCGGTAGACAACACGCGACGCGCTTGGAAACAACGGAAGGGATGCAACTGCGGGTCTCTTGGCGTCGAGCCAGCGGGGAGGACTTCAGCTCTGATTCACAGGGTCAAGTCTGTTTACTGCGCTACCAGCTGAGTAATCGTAGCGCAGGGTCCACACGAGGGCGGTGTCTGGTGACGTTTCGAGTTATGGTGAGACACAAAAATATTGAAGGGCTATTCAGTTTTTGGGCAGGAAATGAGCTATGTAGCAAATCTCGCTCATACGTGTCAGCTGACCTACATTTGCATTAAAAATGTAGTTTCTTACACACGACTGTTTTGCACTGAAGTCTCGCTCTCCTCGTATTCTAGTTGAAGATAACAGATTTTTAGCTGTATTCATCTGCCTATACGATTACAACATCGTCCGTAGTAAGCATCCGCAATGCACTGAAAATAGTTTGGTTTTCATATTTCCATACTTCAACCAACACGAGGGCTATTCGGAAATTAAGGAGCGATAGGTTGCGAAATGTAAACCACAGTGAAAATCGAAACTGTTTTATTTGCAACGATTAGCTACACCTTCCAGCTACTTCTCTACACAGTCGCCACTCAGATGTAGACATCTGAGGTAGCGTTGTACCAACTTTTCAATTCTCTCGTTGTAGAAGCCAGCCGCCACTGCTTTTCGACAATTTTCTACTCTGGGCTGCAGCTTGCTGTCTGTGTCAAAATATTGTCTTCGTAGCCCGCAGTTCATTTGAGCAGAGATGAACCTCAGGGGTAGCCAGCTACGGACAGTATTGTGGGTGAATCAAACACTGCCCATCGAAAACTGCACGAGTATCTTCATTGCCCCTGCAGAGTGCGGCCGAGAATTGTCGTGTAGAACGAACCGCATGACAGCTGTGTTATGTGGATTGCATAGCTTCAGGCGAAATCTTTCGCCAGGCGGGAGACGCTAATTTCTAGACATCTTTACGTTCTCACTGTGAGCTCAGAACTGAAAAGAGCGACATGATGCGATCGACGGGCGTACTAGACACAGTGCCCAACGCATCTGAGCAAAGCTTTATCAGACTGTCATATATTTTCCATTTCGCGACCAATCGTTCCTTACTTTCCGAATAACCCTCGTATATGGCATAATATTTCTGGCCAGTTCAGTTCAAGCATAAAAAAATTAGTTCAAAAGCGACCACTAGTAGTATTTGCTGTGTTAATTCACGACCATCATGTGGTTTCCTATTTAAAAAATTGAAGATTATTTGACATCGAAGCAAATCTTGTCTCTGATGTGATTTATAGTTCACTACGTGTTCAGTTGGAATAGCAGCATCCATCTAGTGATCACAAGACACAGGAACTATATCTATTTGTTGTCACTTCCTCAAGTTCTGTTCGAAAGAATGGTCAACACTCAGAAATACACGTCATCATCAGGCTTTCAGAAGGTGCCAGTGGCGAACTGCAGGTTTTCAATCCAAAACTGAAGAATTTTCTCCTGGAAAACTTTTTCCATACCCTACAGAATTACTTGAAATGCACTTACTAGTGCTATTGCAGTTGTGCCATGATGAAATGGGTCGAAAAGTAGAATTCCGACTTATACAGGGTGTCGCAGCTATCTTGTCCACCCAAAATATCTCTGGAACAATAACAGCTATTGGAAAACGACTTTCACCGGTATTAATGTAGGGCTGGGGTCTGTGAATGTACATATTTGGAAACATTCTAAAACGAAAGCATATGTATTTTTTAACACAAACTTATGTTTTTTTTTAAATGGACCTCCTATATTTTTTCTTCAGCAATCCATAGCATGACAAAGCACATACACAATGGCGTTGATTGCATCGCAATATTCCCATTACATCCCGAGATATTGAGACGCGAAGTTGACGCTTGAAACACCCGACATGCGCTGCTAGCGCACGTCCTGAGGCTCAGGGGTGAACCCCATGCTGCCCGTAATCGCGATGTGATTGACATGCGTAATCACACTTCCATACTTATCAAGAGGTCCGAAACGAATAATACGGTCTGCTGCCATCCTGCATTAACGTCGTACATTCCAGCAGGTATTTATCCCATAGGCTAGGGGTGATGCGGTTCTGTAACATATCTGTGTATCGCAACGTTAGTCACAAAGTTAACTTCGCTTATCGTTAATCCGTTACTAAAAAGGTAATGCCGTTCAACGTTAAAACTTTACTTTACTGTAGATCTAGCGCAAGTGACAGTTAATCATTCACTCGTAATAGTAAAATTCATGTTGATGGTTTTAGTGAAACGAGCAAGTGGACTAAAAGTTTTACCGTTGTTTAGGTAAAAGTGTTTTGATTTAGGAAGTTCAGGTAGGACATAGAAGATGAATGTAAACATGTTTAACCAGTTAGTTTTATTATCACATAATTATCAGTGTTATATTTATCTAATGCGTTAAATGACAAATTGTTGCAAGCAAATGTTTCTTAACATCGCTGGGTAAAATGGCCCTTTGTAGAAACTTCCACTGTGATACCAGCACTACATACTAAACATAGCGTTCACATCTCACGCTCAAAGTGATGCCCATTGGTTTGCATACATAGGGTCACTCTGCGGATGAAGGATGCCCTACTTCGTGCTACTGTTTCCTCTTTGATGGCTGTACGAGCATCAATAATGCGTTGTTTCAAGTCCTCTGGTGTTATTGTTTCATGTTGGTAAACAGCATCCTTCACTGCTCCCCAAAGAAAATAATCCAGCGGTGTAAGGTCCGGAGATCGGGCAGGCCACTTAACTGGGCCACCTCGTCCAATACACCTATCAGGGAACTTACGGTTCAGAAGCCGTCGTGCTCGCAGGGCATCCGTCATGCTGATACCACATGACCATGCTGATACCACATGACCATGCTGATACCACATGACCATTCTCCGGTTCAGAGGTACGGTGTCCAAGAGAACAGGAAGATTGTGTCGTATAACTCTGGAGTATTGTCTGCCATTTTGGATGCCATTTATAAAGAAAGGTCCGATAATCCCACACCAAACATTAACTTTCCACGTACGTTGATGCTCTACCTGACGGAGCCATTTTGGATTGTCTGCGGACCAATAATGCATATTCCTCATGTTGACAATTGCTTTGTTGGAGAATGATGCCTCGTTGGTAAAGAGAACATCTGCAAAAAGATTTGGATTAGTCAGAAGTTTTTGATGAGCCCACCGACAAAATGTTACCCTATTGCGGAAGTCATTTCCATGAAGATCCTGGTGTAAATGAACATGGTAAGGATGAAATTTATGACGTTTAAAAATACGCTGTGCACTTGATTTCGACACACCAACTTCACGTTCAATTTGACGTGTGCTGATTTGAGGATTCACAGCTATGGTAGCGAGCACAGCAACTTCAGCACGTTCATTTCCCGTTTCACGTAGACGAGATGTGAGACGACCAAAGATCCGGCGCGAAGGCGATGGCTTGTCAGGGAATCGTCTTCTGTACAGTCGTTCTGCCTGAACAGCATTTCGTCCACCTACAACAGGGTACAGTACAGGTATGTAGAGTAGGGTAGAAAACAGACATATTAACTTAATAATCATAATGTTCGCTAACAGTACTATCAACAAACAAGCAATCTCATAACGTATTTCCCGTCAACGTACATTCTCCATAGATCAGCAGCATTTCTACCATACCTTCATGTGTGTACATTATACTGTACAGTATAAGTTCCACAACACAACGTTTATTCACAATGTGTACTACCTCCATGCCGTCTCTAGATTACTCTGATGCACGACTACACTGGCAAGCGGTGTACTGCACGCCAAAGCAACAACAAATGGGATGCTCGGAGGGTGGTGGAGTACAGGAATATGCATGGGTCGCAAATCGTAAACAAGGCGAAGTGGTAACTGTGGCAGTAGTGGGAACTACGTTGGACACTTGACTAGGTAGAACCAGGCCCTGCGCGACAGGCACAATGGGTCATATAAAGCATTAGATAAACCTTATTTTGGGTGTGCAGGATAAATAAGACAACCTGATGGGTGTACACCAATCGGTACTGGTTCATATTGTGTACGTAGATACGTAAAACGTGCAAGAGGGAAACCATTATGTTCTTATGAGAGTTGATGGCAGCAGACCGTATCATTCGTTTCGGACCTCTTGATAAGTATGGAGGTGTGATTACACATGTCAATCACATCGCGATTACGGGCAGCATGGGGTTCACCCCTGAGCCTCAGGATGTGCGCTAGCAGCGAATGTCGGGTGTTTCAAGCGTCAACTTCGCGTCTCAATATCTCGGGATGTAATGGGAATATTGCGATGCAATCAACGCCATTGTGTATGTGCTTTGTCATGCTATGGATTGCTGAAGAAAAAATATAGGAGGTCCATTTAAAAAACATAAGTTTGTGTTAAAAAACACAAATGCTTTCGTTTTAGAATGTTTCCAAATATGTACATTCATGGGCCCCAGCCCTACATTGATACCGGTGAAAGTCGTTTTCCAATAGCTGTTATTGTTCCAGAGATATTTTGGGTGGACAAGGTAGCTGGGACACCCTGTATATTTGGTCCTGTATTCCCAATGTATATTTGCCAGTATTTTTACAAATAATTCCAGAGGATTTCCGGGATCGAGATCTTTCCCATTCATTAATAATTATTAAGTGTTGTGAAACGAAATGAATTCTTGTGCTGAATGCTTATTGTTATTATTCTTGTTATTATTACCAGTATTGTTAGTATTACTTTTCTTTCGACATTGTATAATAATTGAAAGTAACGATTCTTGTATGTTGTTTAAATAAGCTCTTAATTCCTAAAGGCATATTATATGATTTTTTTCTAAACCTGTCGCTTATTTTCGTTTCATTTTCATCGGAATTCGTAATGCAATTATGTGTAACCTACATACGAGGAATCCAACTAATATCAGCACGTTATTAAAGTAGCTACATTCGCAATAAACAAATTAAATAATCTGTGAGATCTCCTTGACGGCGGTACATGGTTCTTTTTTCTATCTCGATCTTTCTTCATAAAAACTCCAACGCATCTTCTCCGTCCCACGCAAAATACGAGTATTCTCCTGTTCTTGCCTGCCCAGAAACGTATAGGTTGCGAAAGAGAGTTATGTTATTGGCAAGTAACTGCGGCACCATATTGCTGCACCTTACAGTAGCATGAGATGTTTGCCTTCAAATTATCATTTACGCTCTTGTACGTTCTGGCTGTACACTGACGGATACACTAAAAACCTTTCTAACAAATCTAAACGTTCATTTACATTAAGCTCCCATTTCACGTAAAATGAACGTAAGTAGTTTGGTCAACTTACCTGCGTAAATGTATAATGCCCTAAAGAAAGACTACTACTTCTCGATGAAATTTTGAGGCAGTCATTTCAACGGGATTCTAGCTTTCAGAAATAAATATTTTCTACTGCAGAAAATTAATTTAACAGTCCTCCATTTCGTAGAGAGATGCTTAAAAGCTGCAGACCCATCAGACAGACAATAGTCAGCAGTTAAAAATATAGAAATTTTGGTTGTAGGGTTAAGAAGAACCACTTCTAAGAACGTATCGAATCATTATAATAGGGTGTCTGTGGGTACCATATAAATAAATTTTCTTCAGTTATTATTCTGAACATATGCCAGTACGACTCGATTACTCGAGCTGGGATTACGCTCTCAACTTTTTTTATTTTGGGAGAATTGTTAATTTTTACGCTCGTAGAAGGAGTAAAGCGATTTGTAATTTACTTACGTCATGTGAATTACCTACGAAGCACCAGTTTATAGTGCTGGTCATGTGGTGGTTGTTTCCCGAGGTAGATGAGTTATTTATGGGGGCGTGTTGATGTTTGTAACAGTGCGTTGCGCCCTCTGCGCAAATCGCATCCCCCTGGTGCCGGTGCTGCTAGGTGTGCGCTGGCTGAAGCCGGTATCGGCCGGGGACAGGCAGCTCGCGCATGCGCGCCTTCACACGCCTCTGTCGGCGTCTGCGCACTTCCTGCCAGACTCCCCGAATAGGCTGGGAGCTAGTTCCGCACTGGAAACCGCCGGTTGCGGGGGGGTCAGCCGGCGAGATACGCAAGAACAATACTGAATGGAAATTCCATTCAGTTGTTAACAAACGCTATCACAGGTTACGTATTCTTACTTACGTACGATACAATCTTAAACTAGCAATGATCATAATTCCCTGCGACATTTAGGTACTTACCATAGCGATGCGCGGGTTTCTTTGTGCATTCATGGGAGAACTATACCGCTGATGACCTTGTCATAATTCGATGGATTTTTGAAACTCTTTTTCGTTCGATAAGTGTCTGACAAGAATGTTTGGGAAATGATTTACGATCCAATTCAGGGATTTACCGAACATTATCGAACAACTCCTATTTGAAACATGTAAAAATTTATCGAATTAACTTTGCGTTATAAGAGAGCTCTTGTCGTCCAAAGAAAGTATGCCAGGGCTCAATTTTCCACTTCGTTTGTTCTGATTTTTTTTTCACTTTTCGCTGGGCGTATTGAGTTATTGTGCCTCTTTCCATAAACTGAACCAGTAGCACTCTTAGCCTGCCCCTAAAGGCAGTGATCACAACCTTCTTTGGAGTAAACGTCTGGCAGCATCTAACATTTCGTTGGGAACTGGTGTGATGGCACTTCACAGAGTACTATTTTCTCACGGTCCACACACACACATACAAATTTCATTTCATAATCTGCAACAATGTGAGCGAGGAAACAATCGTCCTCGGTCTCCAACCGGTAGATCCGTTAGAAAGAAATCTGGGCACCGAACTTGTGGAAACATGCTTCAGCGTACTGGTATTTATGTCACAGAATTCTGTTTGTACGCCTTGAGAAATACGGCGTGGCAGTTCTATAATCCTGAATCACTGATTATTGTTAAGTGTTTATCCATTTTTTGCGCAGTTTCACTGGTGAATGCGGACAGTTGTCATCCTTTATGATCGTGTGCATCACATCACCCGTCTCGAAACGAGAGCTGCCTTTATCTCTCAGTATTATTACTCTTGCACTTGTTTCCATAAACTACACAAATTTCATGGAGAATGGCTGTGGAGCCTTCGTTTTTTCTTTTTTTACGCTCTGGGCGTATTTCACGGTCGTTTTTTTTTTTTTTTTTTTTTAGCAGGCTTACCAACTTTTGTGATACAAGGAACAATCCCGCAGCGTTCCTCTCTCTAGAGAGAGATGTAGAGTGTGTAAAACGAACCTACATTTTAAATTGCATATTAGCAGTACTTAACCACTCGCGCCAAAATTGTCGTCCCGGATAAAATAAGACTGAAGCCCTCTCAAAACTGGGAGATTGTGAAAGATACTAAATTGTCTAACTATACGATTTCTGAACTGTGGTACCTCCAGAACGTACATAACTGTAGAAGAGTACGTACCTGAAGAAGAGGTTTTTAAATATTAGTACAGTACACCCATTAATGTCTTGGAGATGGGTGTACATATTTTTCAAATACCCCAGCGCGACAGAATTCCCTGCAATATTTTCATGTCCCTTAAGTGAAACGTACAAGATCCGTCAAATCGGACATGCTGTTCAGTTTATTTGTCCATCATTGATTTATAAATATGCAGAAGACAATGAGACACGTATTTTCCGTTAGCGTAGTAGAAGTTCGATATCGTAGAGGGTAGCTTAATGACGCGTATACATATTGATTTTTATCCACGATAACTACTTGCTATGGAACAAAACAAATTTGAATCAGTGTAAAAATTATTATAACCTAGCTCTAAAACTACTCATGACCATGAATTTCACACAAGTGTAAATCATGTTTTAGAAGATACACTATGTGATCAAAAGTATCCGGACACTTGGCTGAAAATGACTTACAAGTTCGTGGCGCTCTCCATCGGTAATGCTGGAATTCAGTATGGTCTTGGCCCACCCTTAGCCTTGCTGACAGCTTCTATTTTCGCAGGCATACGTTCAGTCAGGTGCTGGAAGGCTTCTTGGGGAATGGCAGCCCATTCTTCACGGAATGCTGCACTGAGGAGAGGTATCGATGTCCTGACACGAAGTCGGCGTTCCAAAATATCCCAAAGGTGTTCTATAGGATTCAGGTCAGGACTCTGTGCAGTCCAGTCCATTACAGGGATGTTATTGTCATGTAACAACTCCGCCACAGGCAATGCACTATGAACAGGTGCTCGATCGTGTTGGAAGATGCAATCGCCATCCCTGAATTGCTCTTCAACAATGGGAAGCGAGCCGAAGCTTAAAACATCAATGTAGGCGTGTGCTGTGATAGTGCCACACAAAACAACAACGGGTGCAAGCCCCCTCCATGAAAAACACGACCTCAACATAACACCATCACCTCCGAATTTTACTGTTGGCACTACACACGCCGGCAGATGACGTTCACCGGGCATTCCCCAAACCCACACCCTGCCATCGGATCGCCACATTGTGTACCGTGATTCGTCACTCCACACAACGTTTTTCCACTGTTCAGTCGTACTCCTTACACCAAGCGAGGCGTCATTTGGCATTTACCGGTGTGATGTGTGACTTACGAGCAGGCACTCGACCATGAAATCGCAAGTTTTCTCATCTACCGCGTAACTTTCATAGTACTTGCAGAAGATCTTGATGCAGTTTTGAATTCCTGTGTGATGGTCTGGATAGATGTCTGCCTATTACACATTACGAGGCTCTTCAACTGTCGGCGGTCTCCGTCAGTCAACAGACGAGGTCGACCTGTACTCTTTTGTGCTGTGCGTGCCCCTTCACGTTCCCACTTCACTATCACATCGGAAACAGTGGGCCTAGGGATGTTGAGGAATGTGGAAATCTCGTACATACGTATGACACAAGTGACACCCAATCACCTGACCACGTTCGGAGTCCGTGAGTTCCC
Source organism: Schistocerca serialis cubense (assembly GCF_023864345.2). Lineage (NCBI taxonomy): Eukaryota > Metazoa > Arthropoda > Insecta > Orthoptera > Acrididae > Schistocerca > Schistocerca serialis. The sequence goes on from NC_064641.1 coordinate 206,876,303, forward strand.
CGGAGTGCCCCATTCTACTCTCTCACGATGTCTAATGACTACTGAGGTCGCTGATGTGGAGTACATGGCAGTAGGTGGCAGCACAATGCACCTAACATGTAAAACGTATGTTTTTGGGGGTGTCCGGATACTTTTGATCACATAGTGTAGCACACGTACAGGCGATCACACCTGCAATTGACAGGCGACTGTTGACGAAAGTAGGGGAGAACTGTCATTTGCGTTTACTCCGTTTGGACCCAACACGATGCAGTTCCAACCTCATATACCGAGCTCGGTATTGTGTAACTTCGCGTATAAATTACCAATTTATTTCATGCACACATTCATGACAAAGTACACCCAAGTTACTTAGCTTCTTCTTTCTTTAATAAATGTTACTGCAGTACTGACCTGCATCATTCATCTCCTTGTAATTTTGCATAATTACGTCAGTGACGATGTAATCAATGTGACTTATTACCTGTTGTGTGACCTAACTAAAGGCTGTCAGTTTGTTTTTACTCCTCCGCCTCTCGTACTTTCTTCCCTCTCTTTTTTTTCACCAGTGTTTGTAGTATTTGTGTGCTTACTGCTTACAGTTTCTTGTGCGTAACAGAATGACAACTATGCCCATTTCAGCCTGAAAACAAAATAAACTAGATATAATCTTAATTCCACGTTACTTCAGAAGACATTTGAGTACGCGCTTTTCGAATGACAGCCGGTATTCTTCCAGTAACGATCATAAGGTGTGCAGAACTCAAGCAAATATACCAACAACCTGTGTAAAGATTTGTCTTTTAGCTTCAACGGCCCCGAAGTAACTTGCCGTAAGTTTGTCATCAGAAATGAGAACAGGTCGTCGTTGTGGACGTTGCTACCTCCTAAAATAGCCGACAGAGACAGGGCACTAACTGTGAGTTGCAGAGTTGACGTGCAGTTATTTTGGCACCCCGACCCCGTGGCTGGTCGGCCTAGAGCGGTTGAACGCGGTTTCTCCTGGAAGGGACCCACAAACAACCAACCCGGCGCTGCGGCTCCTGCCAACTACGGCACCTGCGAATATTACTCTCGCAGAACTGAAAACTGCTTAGGCCTCGCTAGAAGCTAATCGATACTTTGTCACTGTAATACTGACTGTCCGAGATACTGTCGATATAGTGAACCTTTTAAATCGAACAGACGCTTGAAGAAGAGTGTTTGTCTATCACGGACAAATAAACCAGCACCCAGTGCTAACAAGGGAACCTCCACATCGCACCCCCCTCAGATTTAGTTATAAGTTGGCACAGTGGATAGGCCTTGATAAACTGAACACAGATCAATTGAGAAAACAGGAAGAAATTGTGTGGAACTATGAAAAAATAAACAAAATATACAAACTGAGTAGTCCATGGGCTACATAAGCAACATAATGGACAATGTGAGGTTAGGAGCGCCGTGGTCCCGTGGTAGCGTGAGCAGCTGCAGAACGAGAGGTCCTTGGTTCAAGTTTTCCCTCGACTGAAAATTTTACTTTCTTTATTATTGCATAGTTATTATCTGTCTTTCGTTCATTGACATCTCTGTTCACTGTAATAACCGTGCGATTAGTAGACGAAAGGACGTGCCTCTCCAATGGGAACAGAAAACATTTGATCGCAAGGTCATAGGTCAACCGATTCCTTCACAGGAAAACACATCTCATATATTTTATACGACACTGGTGACGGCATGTGCGTCACATGACAGGAATATGTTGTCGACCCACCTAACTTGTACACTTGGCGAATGGGTAAAAAGATTCTTCTACCTTGCCCGATTTAGGTTTTCTTGTGGATGTGGTAATCACTCCCAAAAAAGTGATGAAAACATAAGAGTTTGTCACATAAACTGAAAATAAAAAATTAAACTTTTCACTCGATGGAAGATTTGAACCAAGGACCTCTAGTTCCGCAGCTGCTCACGCTAACCACGGGACCACGGCGCTCCTGCGCTCACATTATCCTTGATGTGGCATATGTTGCGCATGGACTACTCAGTTTGTGTATTTTGCTTATTTTTTCATAGTTCCACACAACTTCTTCCTGTTTTCGCAATTGATCTGTGTTCAGTTTTTCAAGGCCTATCCACTGTGCCAACTTATAACTAAATCTGAGGGGGGTGAGATGGGGAGGTTCCCTTGTAAGACAGATTTGTCAACGCAGACGCAAACTTTGTCAAAGAGTTTAATTTCTGATTATAATGTTATATTTTAGAAAGACTGCACTTTCTTTTCAAATCACTAAAAAACTTGAGTGTTGTTGCTTCTTTATTTCAGTTTTTGTTTATTTATTATTGGCTTCTTGAATATATACTTTTTAGACACCACAAAATAAAATGATTTACAGATTCATAAAGTAAGATTTGATCATCTTCGTACATATATTTAAGAGCATACATTCTTAAATTTGTCGCCAGGTTGGAATTGTTACAAATGTACAGTTGTACTAAGTACTATATGTAGATTGATAACTAACACCTGTTCCTGAGCGTCGACATTTCTTTCGGTTAACAACGTCTGTATAACAGCTTGTTGCTACCATAAATAGTAGCATACTTAGTTTCTTCCGTGTTCAAGCAGTGCCAGTTCATTGTGCTACCACATACGGGAATTAGGAATCCATTAAAGGGCATGTGACCTGACACATCATTTCTAATAATTAATTTTGCTGATTATATTTCTTTTCGAAAATCAAAATAGGAGGTCTACTAACTATTAGGATGCATTTCTCTATTAACATGTTATTAAAACAGTTTTGGATTTCTCCTACATGGAAATTTGTTGAGATATAACGTCTTTGCTTTCATGCTTATCCCCAATGATCTGAAAGGAAATTCCATTCCATGAAGCCCCTAGAGTGTTCTACATTTCACTAATTGTTTTGTGCTGTACTGCCATCCTATCAACATTAACAGCTAAGTCATCATACGAACATAAAGTGCACTGACGCATGTACTGTCGTCAAATCACGTCGAAGTCTCCAGTTAACAAACTGCACCTGACACATCACTAAATCTGGTAGTTTCCATTTTCGCCAGTTGCATTCATATGCCTCTAAATTTAAGACTTTCCGTTTATTCTTATAGGTTGCTTTGCGATTGCTGTGACCTGTCGAGGATTGTGACAAATTTTTTGTTTACAATTTCTGACAGGGTCGTTTATGAACCGTGATTTCTCTTCTTATTCCGCAGATTCTGTGATTCTTCCTCATTCGTGTGGCGTTTTGCACCTAGTAAATTGTAATAACTGGTAAAACATATGTTGGTATTATATCGGTGTCGAATTAGATGTAATATCGCGATCATTTGAGTCTGGATTACTGTTCCATGTTATATTGTTTAGAGCGTATGGTTCTTCATATGGTTGTGTGTCTGTCTTCAGAAAAAAATTTTGACTGCAGGTATCTTTAATATGGTTAGCAAAATTTCTCCATAAGTTTCGTTCCCTTAATAGGATTCACTTGGAAGAAAAATACAGGTCAGGGGCATATAGATACGCTAACAATTTGAAATTCAACAACCGCTGCGCAGTTAAATTTTATGGAGGATAACTTTACGACGGATACGTGAGAACGACTTACTGCTTATGTTCTCGAAAGGTGAGAAGCCACCAACGTCAGCTGGACGGAGGTACGAGGGGTGTCTGAAAAGCCCGTGCAAGGTCCGAGAGATGGCACCACCGGCGCGTATCGAGGTCATATTTAGTTAGTAGCATCTTTGGAAAGAACGCACACCAAGTTTCAGCCATATTTGTCTATTTCTTTGTGTTTGGCATTCGTGTGAATCAAGGAAGTCGAGTGATTGTCAAAAAATGGACGAAGAAAAATTTCGTGTGGTGATTAAACATTACTTTATGGAAGGAAAAATGCCTCAGGAGACTAAAAAGAAGCTTGATAAACATTACAGTGACTATGCACTATGCACCTTCGATTAGAACAGTTTATAAGTGGTTCCAAAATTTTCGGAGTAGCCATATGGGCACAAGTGATGCTGAACGTTCTGGACGCCCTGTGGAGGATACGACTCCAGAAACCATTGATAAAATCCGTGATATGGTGATGGATGAGAGAAGAGTTAAGGTGCGTAAGATTGCTAGTGCTGTGGGCATCTCGAATAAACGGGTACATAATATTTTGCATAAACAATTGGACATGAGAAAGCTATCCGCAAGATGGGTTAAGCGATAGCTCACGCTTGACCAAAAACGGAATCGTGTGAAGTGTTGCAAGGATGGTTTGCAGCGGTTCAGGAAGAATCTGCAGCACTTTAAGTGTCGTTTCGTCACTGTGAATGAAACATGGATACATTACTATACTCCTGAGACCAAACAACTATCTAAACAATGGGTTACCAAGGGAGAATCTGCACCAAAAACGGCGAAGACCAATCCTTTGGCCAGAAAGGTTATGGTGACTGTCTTTTGGGATTCGCAAGGGATAATCCTCATCGACTATCTGGAAAAGGGTAAAACTATTACAAGGTGCATATTATTCATCGTTTTGGACCGTTTGAAAACGAAACTGCAAGGAAAACGCCGGCGATTGGATCGCAAAAACGTCCTTTTCCATCACGACAATGCACCAACACACACCTCAGCAGTTGTGGTCGCAAAATTAATGGATATAGGATTCCAACTCGTTTCACATCCCCCCTGCTCTCCAGACTTGGCTCCCTCGGACTTCTGTTTGTTCCCCAATTTGAAGAAATGGCTGGCAGTACAAAGATTTTATTCAAATGAGGAGGTGATTGCAGCAACTAATAGCTATTTTGCAGACTTGGACAATTCCTATTATTCGGAAGGGATCAACAAACTAGAACAGCGTTGGACGAAGTGTTTAAATCTAAAAGGAGACTGTCGAAAAATAAATAAGGTTTTCCCCACACACGTAAGTAGGTTTTATTTTTGCACGGACTTTTCAAACGCCCCTAGTATATACTAACATCTCCTGCGCCAGACATATTGTCTATTTATCGTTACATAAAATAATACGATACACTACTTTTCTGTTTCTATTTCTTTTTTCACTATGGCGGACATTAAACTTAAGACATCAAACAGTCTCCACAGATCGTAGCACATAAAGAATGAAACACGAGCTTCTTGTTTCAGAAGTTGTGGTTCTTAGCTGGTCTCTTCAGAATTCCAGCCTTTATCGGGGTATACTTCTATAGAAACGTCATGTTGCATTAATTTCACTTTAAGTGGAACGCCGTTTGTAACAGAGCTCGCATGTTGGTTAATTTAATTGCCAACGAATTCTCCGCCACGTCTATAATAAATATTTATGTTTTAGAGGGTTTTTTAATTCAAAGAATGTTTCAAACAAACGTCATATTGACGAAATGTTTTCTGATGGGTATACGAATTGACGATTCCATTGATCAGCTATACTCCAAACGAAGACTTATCGCACTCTCAAGATACCCAGAATTTTGGACAGTTTTTATTACATTTTTCTAGGTACTGAAGGTCTAATGAATTTATGTAAAAAATACTGATCCCAGTAGAACATATGTCGTCCAGTAACAGACTGATTTTAAAACGAAATCGTTTCCATTTTGAAATAAGTACCTACCGCACAATGAAAATGAGGTATGTGTATATTGCTTACCATTGGTGTGAAACGACGACTTAAATGATGTGCAAAAGTCTTTCAAGCTATGTTCCATTGCTACGAAACACCATTCTGAAAGAAACAACAAGTGGAAAACAGCGTTCACAGTGCTTTCAGTTGGTAAATAACTACGTTATAGTAAGTGAGCACTGCACTTAAGTCGCCTTTTCAGGACGACTGCTATCAATATAAACCGATGAGGGCACACATTATCGCCAGCTGCTTAACAGCGTACTGGAAGGCAGTACATGAGTGATTCTGCGTGGCACAGACTCGCGAAGTCCTTGGTAGGTTTCGGGAATACGTGGAACCAGATATATACGCACAAGTCACCAAATTTCTGTATATTACTGGCCTGGGTTTGTGTGCGGAGCAGGCACCCCAAAGCGTCCCAGATGTATGCGTTCAAGATCAGATCAAGCAAACTGACGGCCAAGATATCAGCCTGAGTTCGCTACCATGCATATCGAACCACTGTAGCATGGTTCTTGCCCTGTGACACGGTAAGATATCTTGCTGGAAGATACCATCGTTGTTGGAAAAGACATAAGGCATCAAGGGATGCAGATGGCTCGCCGTAATGTTCACATACTTAACAGCTGTCATGGTGTCTTCGATTACTACCACGATTCGCATAACAATCTAGGTTGATGTCCTCCACAGCAGAATACTGTCCTAAGTGAACTGCATCCATAACGCGGTGCATTTTCGAGTAACCGTTTGCTTGGATAACCGCGTATTCGGACAATGTCATTGACCTGTTGTAGCAACAAACATGATTAACCCTAACGCGCTACACGTTTCCATTGATCCAAGGTCCATTTTATATGCTCGCGCGCTCACTCCAATTGTAATAGGGAACTGTTGCATCCATATGTTACACAGTCTAAATAAAACACGTAAAACCTGAACAGACCAGTGTATAACTGCACTATTCAGTCAGCGATAAAGACCTTCCAGACTGCAGGTTACAAAATTAATCAAATATAGTGTGATAAACATGACTTTGCTATTCTACATGTTTTTCACACACCATTCAGGCTGAAACTACGACGAGTTATGCCAAAACTTTTACTACTTTACGCAATGCTGCCAACAGGTTACTTTTGTCACCTGTGTCACTTTTTTTTTCAGTTACTTTTTCCTGCTAGAAGGTATTTGAGGCAAAAATACCAGTGATCATGGGGTGCTTTGTGTCGTGTGCTATGCTGCGTTAAATATGGAAAAGGAAGGCTTTCACGTTCAGCAGTGCAGTAACATAAAGACATAAACATTTAGTTTGTACAAAATACCACACAACAGCTTCGTCTTACGCCGGCATCGTACAGTTCGGGATATTTTTTGAACAGCAGCAGTTCATCACTATCTGTTCAAACAGTAAACTTACATAATGTCAAGGACATTGCCAGTACTGCTGAGGTAGAAATGGGTTTTTCTGCATCACGAAAATATCTCTCAAAGAACTGGACATCACTCTCAGAAAAAAAATTGTCCATCCAGTTATGACAGCAAAAGCTACAATCAAATCACATGACAATAAACCAGCACCTATGACAAAAGAGCTGCTTTCTTTGCTTCTCTGTTCATGCAAGAAACGCCGGAACTGCCTAGAAGAATAGAGACGAAAGAAAAGGAAAAACAGAAAAATGAAGAGGAAAGAAGAGCAGCTCGGGGAGAAGAAAGTGAACAGAACTTCCAGCGGAGAAAAAAGTAGATTTCATCAGGCGAAGAAATACTTAAGCAGACAAGACAGCAGGAACAAGGAAAACTAATGGCTGAGCTCTGAAGCTAATGAAAAACTTCAGGTCGCCTTACAGAAGAAAATATTCCAGCAAGGAAGACTTGCCCAAGCGTTGTTGACGGAGGCTCTTCGGGCCCAGAAAAAAGATCAGAATCAGTAACAAGATGCAGATGCTCTCCAGCCTAGAGTCTATAAAAGAAAAATGCTTTAATAACATCATTTTAACACCAAAATAAAGAATTCAAAGTGTTAACTACTCCAACGTATTTTTATTTGCAGTTACGTGTTTAAACAGCAGATGACTTATGATAGATAATGTTTACTAATATTGGTAGAAAGTTTGTAAACTGTACACTGATTTTGTAGTTGTAAGTAAATAGTGGCTGAACCACGTCCAAAGTCGCATTTACTATCAATATCGCGTAGTACATGAAGTTTGATATTCTCCTTACACAGAGAAAAGAGGATAAAATAAGTATGAAGCATATTGCTTTCGACACATATTAGGGGAATAGAGCAATGTCTGACTCCACTAATCTGATTTGACAGATGACATCATCTTTCGAGTAAAGAGCATGGTTTACACAAGTTACTAAGACAACCACAGATAACACTTAATAACCGGCCGATGACATCTTTCAAGATGGGCAACCTCAAGATAGACCATTGAAGTCGAAATTAATATAAAAACACACGAAATAATTCAGCCAGCTAATGAAATGGAACTAGTGAGATAACAGCAGGAATTGGTGGGTTTTGAGCGAGGTTAAACTGGAAAAAAATAATAATGAAGCTAAGATCATTAAAAAAATACAAGACTGGAATCGAATAATTCGGTTGACGAACATAGCTCAAACATAAACAGCTACACGAGACCCCCAATAACAAGAAATTAAAAAACACACACAACTGGAATCGAATATTTCGCTTGACCTACCTAGCCCAAACGAAGATAGTGATACCAGACTCAACGCGCGAAACAGCGACGTAGTCGAAAAATATCACACAAAAATTTCAGCAGAATAAACCAAAAGAAAATGTAAAAAATACACAAGTGGAATCGCAGCGTACGCTGGACCTGAATAGCTCAAACGAAGACAGGGATGCCAGACACACACCCAACTGCAAAACAGATCGAAAGATTACACACTCACATTCCTCCACAATAACCCGAAAGAAAAAAAGAAAAAAAAATGGAATCGTACTACAAACGAAAAATAACAGGTCACAAACCGAAAACAAATAAATAACCAGTAAACAGAGAGACGGGATCCCATGCAATTGAACCGTTCCTATAAACCACGTCACAAAAACATCTTCCACAAGAGAGGAGTAACATCAGCACGATCCCTATAAGAACAATCCATTTCATAAACGCAGTGCCTCCACGTCGTCACATTCGAAAAAAAGAAAAAGAAAAACCAGACAAATATTTGTCAAAACCAAAATTATGAATAACTTCATTAATTTCACTCACGGCAATTTCAGCTGTGCACTTACGTTCTTTCTCGACCTCATGCGCAACAAACCTGCCAGATTATCGGAAATCGTACCAAATAGAAAAAGAAACAGGAGAATATTTGTGAGGAAAAAACAATATAAATGTAGTCGTACTAGTTTCTCTATCAACAGTATAAGCTGTGCTGTCAGTTTCCGCCCTAACGGTACCCTTGTACATCACGACATATTTGGAATAAACAGCATAGTTTATAAATATCATATAGTACACTGGTTATTAAGACAACCACGGATAAGATTTTGCTACATAAACTTGTGACGTCTTTGGTCAAAGCAGACGGGTGGAATCGGACCGTCTGCTTGACCCGACATTACAAAATAGGTTAAATAAATGATTTCTTCTTATTTGTAAACAGTCAAGTACGATCTTAACTGGCCTTTTTGGTAGAGCTTTTTTCTCTTTAAATCAATAATGCTATTTTTAAAATACTTGTTGTCACATCTTAAATAAAGTTAGCCTTTTTTGTCAGTTTTTGCCAAATTTTCTCACTTTTATCGCCTTTTTCACATCCAAAAATTGTTGGCAGACCCACTTTACGTCGCCCTCAGTATCTGACTAGTCGTTCATTATTGCAGATAGAATGATCGATAAGTACGTAAAGTCACTAAGGTCATACTGAAACGAATATTGCACGTTCCATTAAACCATGCTTACGAATGACTTTGAAACAAAGACGAAGAATGAACATAATAAAGACAACTACATGTAGCGCTACGACTCCCATATGTCCTAATAACGCAAAATAAATAACGGCGGTAGGAAAATGTTGAGTTTATGTTCCGTCTATAGCACTGTGTTAACTCGAGTATAGTAGGGAACTGGGCATAGCCAAGGAAATGGTGCCAGCTGTTGGGAAATGATTATTTATGGTCTCACCTGAGGGGGCCTGTTGATCATAATCATTTCAATAGCTGTGAACCTCGATATAGAGAAATTTCTGCTGCATGAAATTATTTACTTCGTCTACATATAGGCGTTCTAGAAGTTACGAATTTATAAATACGAATGTTAAGACATTTCTAAAGGATTTGGGGGAAAGCTGTGAACATACCTGACGGCCCTGGGATAGGTTATGGAATGACAGACAATATAATTTCTAGCGACATAGCAAGCATGACGTTTGGCGACCGTATTTCTTCTGTGAGGGAATTGCCTTCGAATATGAGTTGACAGCGTTTTCTTTCAACTTTGGTAGCAAATTAAAGGCACATTTATTTGGATGGTGTTTCTCGTCGTTTGGAGCTGCTAAACACACAACGTGCTAGTGGGAAGGGGAGTTAGCCAGACCTGGGTCAAATCCGCGTGGTGCACTGACGGACTCTGTCTAGAAAACCTGCCAGCCTGAATGCAGTGGTTAGATTGTTTACCACCCTTGTGTAGGTAAACACTAGTTTGGTCCCCAATCTTCGCTTTCGAACAAACAAGTTAAAATTTATAACGCACACAGCAATCTGTACAAGACACCTCACCGTTAGCTTAACTGACGACTTTGGTGACAGATTAAAAAATAAGATAAATTTATCAAATCATGAAAAAAAGCGAATTCCGTCCGACAGGACAAACGTTGGGAAAGCGATAGTTTGTGAAGTACTCGACGGTTGTTTGATAAGTCTGGTACATATCCATGAAAGAATGGATCATTTTTGTTGATCGTTCATGATTGGTAAGCTTGATTATTCCAAGAATCGTATTAAGAATTTCAACAATGTATAGCGTACATCCTTGACAGCCGTCTGAATTGATCAGTGTGTCGACTACGATTGAAACTGGAGAGAATCATTCCCGTGCAATTAGTAAAGATTTTCGTTTGAAGGAGCGGACTGCTGCACAAATCAGAACAGAACTGGACGAAGATCACACGGACTCTGCAGCATCGTTGAAGACCATTTAGTTTTGGGTTCAGGAACTAAAACGTGGTCAGACAAGCAGCGAAGACGAAGCGCGCTCCAGATTCCAAGTGAGATCACCACGAAAGAACCCATTGACAAAATCCATGATATGGTAATGCAAGACCGCCCAATAAAAATTTGTGAGATTGCTGAGACTGTAGGCATCTCAACTGAGCGAGTGCATAATATTCTGCACGGAGAATTGGGTATGACGAAGCTGTGTGCGAGGTGGGTGACGCAATTGGTCACAGTCGACCATAAGCACAGTCAGTGCAACGTGTCATCACACCTGTATCCGTCACTACACTCCAGAGTCCAAATGCCAGACCAAACAATGGACAGATGCTGGTGACCGAAGAAGACAAAGACCATTTTGTCAGATGGTACGATGATAACTATTTTTTTGTAATTCCCAAGAAATAATCCTCATAGATTACTAGGAAAATGAAAAAGGCAGAACGATAACTAGATCCTATTATGCTTCATTGTTGGATCGTTGAAATTTGTGTTGGCTGCAAAAAGATCAAGGGTGGTACGCAAAAAAGTGTAGTTTTATCAGAATAATGCAACATCCCGCACCTCAGCGATACCAATAGCGAAAGTGCATGAATTTGGCTTGGAACTGGTTCTTCATCCACCTTATTATCCAGACGTAGCTCCAGGTGACTTCTTCCTGGTTCCTTCGTCGAAACTTCTGCTTGCTGGGAAAAAATTTTCATCAAATGAGGATGTGATAATTGGAGTCAACAAGTATTTCGCAGAGTTTGACAGAACCAGTTTCTCCGCTGGAATGAAAAAAATTGGAGGATCGCTGGGCCAAGTGCATATCCCTCAAGGGAAACTATGCCGAGAATTAAGGTGAGTTGTGTACGAAACAAACTTTTTTTCTTTCAGAAGCACAGAATACTGGGCGTCTGTGCAGTGGACGTGGCCTGTGATGGTAGACAATCGTAACCGTAGCTGTGTGTGTATCGATATACCCCCGGAACGTGTGGCCGAACTTCGTGTGGTTACGAGCGGTGCAGGTCGGACACGGCGGAGAGGATCAGCTGGGGAGCTACCTCTCTCCCGTCGTTCTCGACTATCGATTCGGCCCAGTTGCGACCGCCGTGCCGCTTCGTCCCGGCATGCCCTCGCCACAATCGATATACATACCTTCCTCTCTGTCGCACGACCCCAGTCTCCTATGCCCCTCTTCCGCCCCTCAGCTGGCTGTGGCGGGCCAAACAAGTTTGTGTGGCCGTCGCTGAGGGGCGAGCGTCTCTCCAAGTGTTTGGCGTGAGGGGTGCGCAGGGTGGTTCGGGAAACCGCACTCCTCGTCTGTTGGAGTTGCCTTTGCTCTCCTGCTCTGCCTTGTTCTTTGTCTGGGATTGTCACCAAGTCTTCAGTTATTCATGCCCTTCCTCTCTTGGCCTGTTTGGCGTCAGATTTACATGAACATTTAAATAGCCATTTATCAGTTTCAGTAGGTGAAAACTCAATTTCTTTTGACTGTCATTTCGGCCAAATACCTATCGGCTATCTTACGAGCGAGCTGGTTGAATGGAGCTTCAGTAATTGCATCCATTATTTTAAATGCGAGTGATGTGTCACTGTATACATATTGTCCATGAGAGATGCACGAAATGGCGAAGGTACATCCGGTTCTTACAGCCCGTTGAACAGGCTGCGGCACTGTCCACTCTATCCTGTATATGACAATGTCGAAGCTCTAACGTCGACTTCATTCTGGGACATGGTTAAGGAACAAATAGTAGAAAGTCATTTAGCGTAGGATGTAACATAAGGTCGATTGTAGGGAAGACTAATAGCCGACTTCGGTTTATAGGGAAAATTCCAAGAAAGTGCAGCTCATCTGTAAAGAAGACTTATGCACTCATTCTTGAGTACTGATCGGGCATTTGAGATCCCCACCTCGTCGGATTAAAGAAAGACGTCGAGAAAATTCAGAGGCGTGTTACTAGATTTGTTACCGGTAGGTTCGATCAACACACAAATATAACGTAAATGTTCCATGAACTCAATTGGGTATCCGTGGAGGGAAAAAGACGCTCTGAGAAAGTTGAGTGAACTGGCATTTGCAAGAGACCGGAGAAAGTTTCTACTGCCACCAACATCTCACGCGTGGACCGCGAAGACAAAACAGGAGAAATCAGTATTCGTATGGAAGCTGGTAGAGAATCGTTTTTTCCTCGCTCCATTTGCAAGTGGACCAAGAAATGGAGTGACTAGCTGTGGTACAAGGTACAATCTGCCCGCGGACTGTATACTGGCTTACTGAGTGCGTGTGTAGATACAGCGGTTTCAGTCTGAACAAATGGAATCCGGCGCTTTTGCGACCAACTAACGAAGACATCGCAACAGTGCATCGATAACCCGGCACGGATCGACCCTTTAACCACAGATTAAGTTCATGCAAGCTGTCTGCCACCGAATAACATCTCTGACCCTTTTCTGCTCTGTGGCGGCTAGGGCAGTGACATGTTGTCGTGTTTAAAATAATGAATGCGAGTACCATAACTTCAGTATGTCAGCTCACCCGGAAGAATACTCTCACTCGACACCACATGCGAGTTCATTTAAAGTTAACTTTTCAGTAACTTCATAGTGTTTTTCTTTCGCAGTAGGGTGGTCAAAACGAAGGAGACTGTTAAACAGTGATTGTCACATTTGTACTAACGAGATTTTACTTGAGACGCAATGGATGCCATCAAAAATCTTCGAACTCACATTAGGGCGATTTGGGAAAAAAAACTTAAACGCTCATACATCTTCCAAGAACTTCCTAACATTATCGTCTATACTGCGAGATAAAAAATAATCTTTACTGGCCTTTTGGTATTTGAAGAAATTTCCATATCCAGGTTAGAAACGCTAAAATTAATTTAATGTCGATGTACTTCAGGCAATAGCCACCAAGTCTCTAACAAACGCTGCTTCTTTGGATACAGCAAAAATAAATGTAATAAACACCATGAAGAAATAATCAGAACAACATAAATTTTTGTCACAATATCCTAGTATGATAGAGAACGATATCTCTTGCTCCGTTTTGTTTATAACCTGCGACGAACATGTAACAAGTTTAAACTGTGTGCTGGACTGTGATTCGAATCCGATCTCTTTCTGCTACGTACAGTGCCCCATTCGTGCCCGCCTCATGGAATGACAAACTCAGTCTCCGCTAAATCAATTTTCACGGAATGCTAGTAGTATTCCATTGCAGTGTTTGGAATTTGGACAGTCCTATGAAACCTCGAAAAATGAAAACTATTCGCGAATGACGAAATTAGTAGCGTGCTGTTAGTGAAAGGCAGGGACCCGAGTTCGAGACGCAGCCCAGCATTCAGGTTTAACTTCTCAAATTTAATTAACTATTACAAAGAATTTAAGTAAGCAAGTTTTGACCCCATCTTGAAGTACAAAAAAACCTTCCTTAGCGCGAGAGATTAAATCAGAAGGGCGTTCGGTAAGTCCCAACAATATTAGCTGCCATATTGTTACGGCTCAAGCCTAGATTTCACTTCGTTTGGGGTTGGCGACTGTTTCTAATTTGTACCGAACCGATTGCAGAACGGCTCGTTCACGATTCATGATCATACGCATTGGAGCGTTTACATGACTAGCAACGGATAGACATCGACTTTTACTTGTGTAAAGGATTGCAAGTACTCTCAGTAGGAAACGGTACTTCAGTGAAGTTTCTTCAGAAAAAATCGTACTTTACATTCAAGCAAGACAACGCTCAGACGCAAGATGCAGAACATTACTAAAATCTTCGCTGAACGGGACGCTGCCGATTGGATATGTTTGTGTGACTCGGTGAACAGAACGCCAATAGTAATACCCACGAAACGTGCTCTCGCGTGAAAGCTAGTGGGAATCAATACCTCAGAAACACACAATACGTGACTTTGATTTCATCTTGTGATCTACTGAAGCTTGTAACTTATCGAAGACTACGTGACTTTGATTTGATCTTGTGATGTACTGAAACTTGTAACTTATCGAAGTTTTCAGTTCAGCCCTCTAGAGCTTCTGATTGTTTCTGAGCCGTAACTTTTTGAAACTTTTAGACACTTACTAATGCCAGTATTTGTATGAATTACTGTTTAACCTCCAAAATCTTCGTCATCTGCCTAATTTACAGAATTCCAACAGATTTTGTTTCATGTTTACTTTGTAAGGAGTAAGCAATTCGCAATACGTCGCATTTACAGCTTGCAGATGTTCACTCAGTGGTGTGATGAATGCTTTATGTTAAATTAAGGAAATGCGTTCTCGGGTATTTTCCTGTTTGTGCAACTAACATAATTGCCCTCATTCAAGAGAAATGACGACGCCTGTCTACGTTTCAGAGGAACTGGCTGCGTGGAACTTCCCTTCATCGGATAGCTCGGTCTGGTTCGACGATCGGTGTGCGTATGGCAGTGAATAAGGTTTTATGATGTTGAAGCGTCCCCTTTGAAAATTAAGAATGATAGTGCTGGAAAAAAAACTTACATTATTTGATACGGAAACAGCTGAGCAAAACTCAACGTACTCAGACAGTTTTCTCTCTACTTATTCTGATCATCAGTAAACTGACACACAATATTTTTAGCGCAACGCAATTTGACTTTCGATAATCCCTACAAAAGAATAGCCCTGACTAACAGTAACCTATACCTTTCATGAATAACTTAGCTCACAAAAATCTTCCGTTACTCGAAACTATTGCAATACAGCGAGCGTCAATACTGCCAGCTGAATAAAAGATTCTAACTACTGAAGGCACTAACTACTGATAGGCATAGTTAGCAAATGAAAGATTTTGATAGAGAACAACAATATATGTACCAATTCATGACCTCCATCTTTACAAATTTCCTTTTTCTGGCAGACACACGTCCAGATCGTGCGCTTATAGTAACCTTTCAAAACTCTGCCATTTCTCTCCACATCCACCACTGCTGGCGGCTCACCTCCAACTGCACAACGCTTACTAGTAGCTGTTCACATCCAACTGCCCAACACTACACAAGCGAATATTCCAACAATGAGTCCAACCAGCCACAGACTGCACACAGCGTAGTCAGTGATTTTCATACAGAGCACTACGTGGCATTACCAACATAAAAACCTAAACAGCCTACTTACAATGTAAAGAACACATCGCCTTCTCTGTTTCCGATATATCTTGCAACATTACTCATCATTTAACGTTTGTGATTCCGTTGGAACAATACCTGCCTTTGAGATAGTACAGTGGTTTTGCATGCATAAACTACAGTCTGTTAGACGAGGATGTGATTTAGTTCGTCAACAACAGTGTTGACAACAGGCAGTGCTGCACTCGCACTGAAGTACATCGACCCTCTGGGCAACCTACAGTGCTCTCAGGTAACTCTCCGACATCTTTATAGATGCAATGGCTATGCTCCCATTGTCGAAAATCTGAACATTTTATTCATTCACCGTTAGACTTCCAAGCCTTTGTTCTCCCTCCCATCGCCCACCATGTGTATATTTACACTTTTATGCGAAGGCAAACAGGCATTTCGTGGAGACGTATGGGCTCCATCGTTTTCGTGTTGAAATATTGTACCACGATACTGTTTACTGAGAGGTAAAACATGAGAATGCGAGCAGTCTCTGCCTTACACTCGTGTCGAAGTTCTCTGAACCATTATCAGACGTGACCTGCAGTCATACTCCATGGCTCCCCGCGCACACCAGTGTGTCTCTCCAGGTCAGTGACAGAATGTGTCTTGTCTCAGCGCTGCCATACTCACAGACGATAGCCAAATGAGGAAGTGCAGTATCCAGATATATCGCTGAAAATGATGCGACACCACACGTCAGCAGTCCGTGCTTCCCAGGTACGGCACCACGAGGCAGCCGTGGCTTAACAGCAACCTACTCAGTGGATGAAGACTCAGTGGTCTTGGCTTGTGGTAGTCCCTAACCACTCATGCGGGATAACACGATTTCATAAGTTAGTGAATCTGTTACTTGTTCCCGGATGGCAGGTGGAGATGTGAAGGAATTACAGTATCCTTTATGCTCAGTAGGCCAATCCTCCATTGTTTGTTATCAGACTTGGTCGATCAGAACCTTGACAACGTGTATGTCTTCACCTATATTCCCATTCAGTCCAGCCTCAGAGAATAGGGCATCTAAATGCTCCTCTTGCTTGAATATTGAACAAATTCGACCAGAGGGCCACATGGAGAGACAAAACGATGCCACTTTCAACATCTCTCAAGTGCTGGTGGTATGTCATGCGAGCACACAGCATTCTCCGTGGTCCTACAAAATGCTAACTCATCATCTGACACTATGCTCGCCCTTTGTATATTCTATCACACCTGATAACATGGTGATGATGCTAATGCTCCACGATGGCCATTCTAGCCGATTGCAACTCTAATGCGGAAGCACTATCTGACACTATCTGGTCAAAAGTATCTGGACTCCTATCAGTTGATGTTAATGGAGTGTATCCGCACTTCGCCATTACATCAGCTTGAACTCTATTGGAGACACTTTCAGTTAGGTGTCTGAACTTCTGCGGAAGAATGGCAGCTCATTTTTCCTCAACTGTCGAAACCAGAGAAAGTAGTGAGCAATATTAGATGTTGGGGTGTTGACATTCTAACTAATCACAAAGGTATTCCATTGGTTCCCGGTCGAGACACTGGGCAGTCTACTTTATTTTAAGAATTTTATTGTCCATAACTACTGCCTCATAGATACTGCTTTATGGCAGGTTGCATTGTAAAACAGGTACAGTCATCTGCTCCCCGACCATACGCGGTACATTATGCTGTAAAATGTGATCATATGCTTCCGCATTTAGCTTTCCTTGACAGGAATAAGGAGATCACAACACAACCACGAAAAACACCTCGATACCGTAACACGACCTCCTCCTAACCTCTGTGTGGGAACTAAGCATGATGGCAGGTAACTTCCTGCAGGCATTTGCCAAACTGAAACCCTTTCATCAAATTGCCACAGGGTTTAGTGTGATTCATCGCTGTATATCACTCGTTTCCAGTCATCCACTGTGCACCCAATCTCAAGCGTCGGTTAGCACTGACTACAGAAATATGTAGCTTACAAGTGGCTGCTGGAAGTTGTACCCTATTCGGCCTAACCCCCACCCTCTACGTGCTGTCTTAGTGGTAGCAGGGCTGCTGGCAGCACTGTGGAACTACTGAGTAGTTCTTTCCTCTGGTATCATACGATTTTTTACAACCGCCCTCTGCAATGCTCCACGGTTCCCGCCCGTCAGCACATGAGATCTGCCTGGTCTTGTTTTAACTGTGCTTTTTTCTTCGCGTTTCTACATGACATTCACGTCACCAACAGTCGACCCGGCTAGCTTTAGTAAAGTTGAAATGTTCCTGATGTATTTGTCACTCAGGTAACATCCAAAGACTAATTCACGTTCGAAGTCAATCAACTCTTCTGATTGACACATTCTGCTGTTCTGCTTTTGTGCTGACAACACAGTACATCCCCAGCCCCCGCCTTCTGTTATACTACTAGGTCTTATTTTTCTTGTCAGTGGGTAAAGAGATAGAATAGGGCTTCTACCTCTGACAGTCTCGGAAAGGATGCTACGCACATTAAAAGATGTCGTTCCTTCCATTGATTCTTCACTTCGGCTACTGTACCACATGCTTTGACAAAATAGACCTGCGGTGCTGGCATGAACTAAATTTGTATTCCGCGTAAGAAACGCTTTATTGTTTATTAATTCAACACTGCCAAGGGAAGCACCTTTTTTCTTTTCAAATATTTACAGCTAAATAAGGGATCTAAATGAAATGAGAGGACCGAGTGGAATATATGAAATTTGACGTCAGTGAGGGACAGCGAGTGAGGTGGATCTGCATAATCTAAGCTTGTGGTGACCTTGTGCGCTTCTTTTCCGTAATGTTAATTGTTTTTATCAACCTTCACTCACTTTCAGCTAGAGTATGCTGATGCATTAGGGACAGTGTAAAGAACCATTGATAACCCTGGACCCGGGGACTGACGGAAGTAAATGTATCAGTGTTTTTATCAACCTTCACTCACTTTCAGCTAGAGTATGCTGATGCATTAGGGACACTGTAAAGAACCATTGATAACCCTGGACCCGGGGACTGACGGAAGTAAATGTATCAGCAGAAGTCGAACGGCCTCGGTCGGTACCGATTAAATACGAGGGCAAGTCATAAATTATCGACACTTCTCATTCTACCGTTTATGAACATGAAGCTATGGGTATACTATGCACATCAGTTTTCTATATAATCTCCCTCCTTCTCAGTGCACTTGGCCCAACGGTCAACGAGTTTACGTATTCCTTCCAAACGAAAGGTTTTCGGTTGGTCGTGAAGCCACTTTTGCACCGCATTTCGCACGTCCACATCTGAGACAAATCGGCGACCACGCAAAGCATCCTTGAGTGGGCCAAACAAGCGAAAGTCACTTGGAGCAAGGTCTGGGCTGTAGTGAGGGTGTTCCAGTACCTCAAATTTCATCATGTTGATGGTTTCAATAGTGTGACGGGCCGTATGTGGCTGTGCATTGTTTTGCAACAACACCTTCTTCGACAGCAAACCTCGGCGTTTGGTGCGAATTGCTGGCTTCAGCTTCTTTTCCAACAATTCACCATACCCCGCACTATTGATAGTCGTTTCCTTTTCCATGAACTCTGCCACTATGGGTCCCTGTGAGTCCCAAAACGCGGTTAACGTAAACTTTCCTGTCCCCGTCTTGAATTTTTTCCTCTTCGGCAATCCAGGATGTTTACACTGCATACTCTTGCGCTTTGACTCAGGCTCGTAGTGATGGACCCATCTTTCATCAGCGGTGACAATTCTGCTCAAAAATGCATCACCTTCGGTGTTTAAGCGAGTGAGTAAGCGTAGACAGACCCTAACACGGGTGAGCTTTTCGTCGTCGGTAAACGTTCTTGCTACCCACCGTGCACAGACCTTATGGAAATCGAGCTCGTCGTGGATGATGTGATAGGCGGAGCCATGACTGATGTTCAAAGCGGATGCTACCTCACCGTTAGTGATTCGCCTATTCGCCAGAACCACCTCTCCAGCTCGCTGGATTTGTCACCTGTAGTGGAGGTTGATGGCCGTCCCGCTCCCTCTTCATGCGTTACACTTGTCCGACCACTTTTAAACTTCTCGATCCACAAAAACACAGTTTTACGTGATAGTGCACTTCACCCATATTGCGATGATAGTCTGCGATGAACATCTGCCCCTTTGACACCCTCCGACCAGAGGAATTGGATCACCGGCCGTTGTTCCTCTTTGGTGCCCACTTCTAATGGAGCTGCCATGTTATATCTGCAACAGGAGGAAGAACAAGGTGGAAATAAGATCAAACTGTCACAGCATTACCACAACAGCAGTATAACAATGACATGTGCTAGGACAGAAGACAAGGTGCGCAATATAACAAACGTTATGGCAAAAGTGTAGATAATTTTTGACTTGCCCTCGTATATTGATTGGATATAAATATAGATAACTGCTACCATAAATTACGAAATGTTTCATTGTTTCCGTGAACTAGTATTGGAGCCTTTTCAGTTTCATCTTCGGATGAACCATTCGTAAGTTCACGTTTTCATGTTTTTAGCGCGATGCTGAGTACTGGAGGTTGCTCCTCTTTGATAAAAGGATAGGAAACACCTGCAGTTTCATTACCTGTCGGACATGGAATTAAGTACTACCCTCTGTAAACACAGAGTGCCACTGGAAAACTACCAAAATCCAGCATGTCTTGTTCAACTGATATACACTTCAAAGACCTTCGCTCAAAGCTGTAACATTTTACACTGAAAACACTTATTTGCTTCTTCGTAAAAAATAATTGTTACTGGATAAATGTTTTGAACTAAAATAGTTTTGTTCTGGTATTTGAAAAATAACGACAGAGCAAAGTAATTCTTAAGAACGTTTCACGGTTTTATTCGTTTCCCCTTACGGTAAAGGCGACTCAGTGGTTGTTTGCTACATTTTGCTCGCCCTATCGATTTATGAATTACTTTTAATGTGGATAGGTCGAGAAATACAATACAACTTCTCTGCAGAAACCTTGGCGCATAGTCAAGTCAGAATATTTGTTTTCACACTTCATTTTCCGTATGCTATACGATATGAAAGACTGGTAATCTGGCAATTATTTCATGATGATAAACAAGAAATGGACGATCAGTCTAAACGGATTCACTGATCTGGGCCATGGGCCGGGAAAACCGTGTGTTCTCTATCAAGAAGGACCTGCGCAACTCAGTGAGACGCGGCTACTGTCTTGAGACGGATGAGTGGAAATCGACGTGAACAGAGCGAATTTAAATTATTGTTCGCGACCTTCGAAACAACGCTTATGTCATTGGGTATATCTCGGTAGCGTGTCCCTTAAGAATATACAGGCATTTGCGAAATAGAACCCTTGCTTTGGTTTCACACAGACCGTATTTCATTCTCTATTTGAACGTTAATGTATCCGGAAAGAGGAACAGATCTTTGAAGGACAAGACCCCCAGTAATAATGACGAGTTCTGGGTAACAGGTTACCGTGGGAAGAGAGTCGTACTTCTGAGGTAACCAAATTTTCAGTGCTGTGATTTGGCAGGATGAATTACAGCGTTCAGAGTACGTGGCCTTGGTATTAGGCTCCAGGAAGTTTGAAACATTTAGTGTCGTCTGGTTTTCCGTGGGTCACGCAAAGGACTGTTGGGCAGAATAATGTGTTACGTAACAAAGCGCCCAACCAAGTCTGTAACTAAAGGCTGCTCTCCGTGACTTACTGCGAAGGACTGGCGTTTTTAAATGTCGGTCGTTCTTGTGGCAGGATTAGATCCCGTTCACTTTAAGGAGGAGCTGTTCTGATATCAACATCGAGAGCGATATAGGAATCAGAAGTGAGTGTAAACTGTTCAAATGTGACATACATCACCATATCAGAAGCTACACATTGCTTTGGAGTGCCACTTAGATCATCGAGTGTGTAACAGTCATTGTCAGGCCAGGTTGTATACGGGTGTTTCTGAATTTTTGATATTCTGGAGCCGGCTGCTGTGGCCGAGGTTCTAGGCCCATCAGTCCGGAACCGCGCTGCTTCTGCTGTCGCAGGTTCGAATCCTTTCTCGGGCATGGATGTGTGGGATGTCCTTAGGTTAGTTAGTTTTAAGTAGTTCTAAGTCTAGGGGACTGATGACCTCAGATGTTAAGTCTCATAGTGCTTATATACATTTGAACCATTTGATATTCTGGAATCTTCCATGACAAGCTGAAGTTTCACTCGTGGTGAAACTTCTAATTATATTCAATTAGTCGTACTCAGTAGTATGTCATTATTCTTGAACTCATTCATTAGAAAAAAGGAACTACTGCCATTGACACTGAGATTATGTGAGATGAATCTTTAGCTACAACGGGCAACAACAGGAAAGGACTCAGCCATGACCATGATGAAGGATAAGAGCCAAGGAAGATCAAAATCGTCGAGATTAGATCTACATCTATATTTACATACATACATCACAAGCCAACGTACGGTGCATGGCGGAGGGTGCATTGTACCATTGCTCGTCATTTCCTTTCCTGTTCCACTCGCAAATGGAGCAAAGAGAAAAGGTATTACTTTTGAATGCATTATGGGAACAGCAGTGATCAATAAAATTGTAAATAATTACTATTAAAAACAGTCTTGATCACAATTTATTTTATAAGGTGACCGGTTTCGACCACTGCTGTGGTCATCTTCAGACCATTGAGTGGAAACCCCTTTCTGTTGGAGAATCACAACTGATTCTCCAACAGAAAGGGGTTTCCACTCAATGGTCTGAAGATGACCACAGCAGTGGTCGAAACCGGTCACCTTATAAAATAAATTGTGATCAAGACTGTTTTTAATAGTAATTATTTACAAAGAGAAAAGGATTGCCTCTGTGGATGCGTGCGAGCACTAATTACAGTTGTCTTACGTTCTTGGTCCTTACGCAAAATGTATGTTGGTGGCGATAGGATCATTCTACAGTCGGCTGCAAATCCTGGTTCTGTAAATTTTTCACAGTAGCGTTCCTCGAAAAGAACGTCGCCTCCCCACCAGGGAGTCCCATTTGAATTCCCGAAGCCTCTCCGTAATGATTGTGAGTTGACCGAATGTATTGGTAACAAATCCAGCAGCCACTTCTCAGTTTCTTCGATTTCTCCTTTCAATCCGAGATGGTGTGGATCCCAGACTCTTGAGTAGTACACAAGAATGGGTCCCAATAGTGTTCTATACGTGGCCTCCTTTATCGATGAGCTACACTTCCATACAATTCTCCCAATAAGCCAAACTCGACGAGTCACCTTCCCTGATACCTCTCTTACGTCCTCATTCCGTTTCGTATCAGTTTGCAACGTTACACCTGACTGTGTAAAATAGCACACTACTAATGCAGTGTTCGAAAATTACGGGTTTATTTTTTCTGTAAAGTTACATTTTTCTACATTTAGAGCTAGCTGACATTCATCGCATGTACAAGGAATGTTGTCTACGTCATCTTGAACGTCCTACAGTCACTGAGCGACGACACCTTCCCGTACACAACACCAGATTGCTGCCCATCCCGTCCGTCAGATCATTTACTTATACAGAGAATAGTAGCAGGCCTATCACACTTCCCGGGTATACTCCTGACGAAACCCTTGTCTCTGATGAGAACAATGTACTGAGTCCTAATATTTAAGAAGTATTCAAGCCACTCACATATCTGGGAACCTGAAACTTACTGGCAGATTAAAACTGTGTGCCGGACCGAAACTCGAACTCGGGACCTTTGACTTTCGCGGGCAAGTGCTCTACCAACTGAGCTACCCAAGCACGACTCACGACCCGTCCCCACAGCTTTAATTACGCCAGTACCTCGTCTCTTGGTAGAGCACTTGCCCGTGAAAGGCAAAGGTCCCGAGTTCGAGTCTCGGTCCGGCACACAGTTTTAATCTGCCAGGATGTTTCATATCAGCGCACACTCGGCTGCAGAGTGAAAATTTCGTTCTGGATCTGGGAACCTATTCCATGTATTCAAACCTCCCTACACAATCTGCAGTGGGGCACCGCGTCAAACGCTTTCCGAAACTCTAGGAATATAGTATCTGCCTCTTGCCCCTCGTCCATATCTCACAGGTTACAATGTGGGAAAACGGCAACCTGAGCGATGCTTTCTCAAACCGTGCTGATTTGCGGACAGATGTTTTGCGTTTCAAGAAAATTTGTTATGCTCAGGCAGAGATCATTTTCAAGAATTTGCAGCTACCTGATGTTAAGGATATTGGCCTGTAATTTTGTCCCCCTTCTTATTTATAGAAGTCACCTGCGCTTATTCCAGTCCCTAGGGACTTTGGTGCGCTAGGCGAGATATTCGTGATAAATGCTATAGAGTACTCTTTGTAGGACCGAATTGGGATTCCATCCGGACCTGTTTTCAGCTCTTGTCAGTTACTTCTATACGTCTGGGATGTCTATTATTATATCCTCCATATATGGGAGTCTGTGCGATGCTCAAACAACGGTATGTTTGTATGATCCTCCTGCGTGAAATTTAAAACTTTAGCTTTCCTTTTGTTATCTTCTGCCATATACTTCTCCAGAGCGCGATTTACAGTCCATATAAACTTTGTCCATAATTCCTCTGCTTCCATCGTACTGGAACTAAATGATGTCCATTAATTGATTTTGTTAACTTCAGTAACATAAAGATCACTAATCCCTGTCTCTCTCTGTCACCATCGATAAGGTGAGGCCTGTTTGTATCTGCAAGGTCTGAAGTATTCCATAGCGTGGGGGCTGTCGAACTAGCTGCTCAAGAAAGTTTTCGGGAAAGTAATTCCCAAGATTTCCCGTCCGTTACCCCTGCAATGAGTCCATAGATGTCCCAATCCGTACTCGGTAGGTTAAAGTCGCCTCCAATTAATATTTCATGATCTGGCTATTTTCGCGCCACTGGGCGTAGATTTTCTTTGAATGACTCTATCACGGCGGAATCGAGTGGCCGGGAAAAATATGCAAAAATCAACTTGATTGCACATAGACCTCTTATACATGTCCAGATAACTTCACAGGCACACTCAAAATCGACCTCACAAGAGACATTATTTTTGTCGACTGCAGTGAACACTACCCATCCTATGGCGTCTAATCAGTCTTTGCAATATACGTTTTATGAGTCACTAAATACATTACCAGCAAAAAATCAGTGCACCGTTTTAGAAGTTTCAAATTCACTCAATATTTATCGTTGCAGCAGTGCATATGGGATACATGAAACGAGAGCAAATGGTTCAAATGGCTCTGAGCACTATGGGACTTAACATCTGAGGTCATCAGTCCCCTTGAACTTAGAACTACTTAAATCTAACTAACCTAAGGACACCACACACATTCATGCCCGAAGCAGGATTCGAACCTGCGACCGTAGCAGCAGCGCAGTTCCGGAATGAAGTGCCTAGAACCGCTCGGCCACACCGGCCGGCAAACGAGAGCAGAAGCGGTTCTGAGGTACCAAGTATCGGCCCATGCTGAAACATCTCTATTAGTACGTTGTGTGGCCTCCATTGACTCCAGTGCAGACGCTGACTCTCGCATCCAGTCGATCATGCATATAGCGAAAGCCGACCGTAGTGGCCGTGCGGTTCTAGGCGCTAACGTCTGGAACCGCGAGACCGCTACGGTCGCAGGTTCGAATCCTGCCTCGGACATGAATGTATGTGGTGTCCTTAGGTTAGTTAGGTTTATGTAGTTCTAAGTTCTAGGGTACTGATGACCTCAGAAGTTGAATCCCATCGTGATCAGAGCCATTTGAACCATATAGCGAAAACTGTCCTGGGATACATCATACCACGTCTGCTCGACCTGTTTACGTAGTTCTGCAAGAGTTGTTGGTTGATGAGTAGCACGAGGCAAGTTCGCAGATCGTGGTCGCCAGGGAAGCTGCTGCACGTCTTGCAGAGCACATTAAGTTTCACAGGCAGTATGTTGGCGAGCATTATCCTGTTGGAACATCACCTTCATGTTGCAAGAACGGCAAAACAACGGGTCTAACAACATTCTGCATGTACCCAGCGCTGGTTTTCGTCCCCACCAGAAACACCAAGTGTGAACGAGAGTTGCAACTTTTTGCACCCTAAACTGTAAGGTCTCGGATCGAACCGATGTGTCTTGGACGAACACTCTACGAGACAACGCTCACCAGGTCTACGTCGCGCGCGAAAACGATCATCACCTGCGTGCAGGCGGAATCTGCTTTCATCGCTGAAGACCATGACGCGCCATTCCATCTTCCAAGTGATCCTCTGACGGCATCAGTCGATCCGTGCTAGTCGGTGCTGTGGCGTGAGTGGTAGGAAGACTAGAGGTGTGCGTGCCACTGCTAATAATCGGTTCGCAACAGTTCAAGTCGACACGTCTGGGCTTACAAGCCCTCTTATCTGTGCCATGGTAGCTTTATGATCTGCCACTGCTGCCCTTACAATACAACGATCCTGGCAAGCGTTTGTGCTGTGCGGACGTCCAGAACCTCGTCTACAGGTGTGAGAATGTTCACGTGGCCACTGATACCAGTATCATTGCACAACCGACGCAGCACGTCCAGTTTGTGTGGAAATTCTGCGGTAGGACCACCCCCAACTCGGAAGGCCACAATTTGACCCATTTCACACTCGCTCATTTGGCTTTAGGAGGCACGAGTGTCTCCACGTGGCACGTTTGCTTGCTTTCTCCACATATCTGCACCACCCTGAGTCATCTACCTTCGAACATTCCCTATTAAAGGGTAGACACAGACGGCGCTCAGGATAGCTATGCCACTAAGCTATCTGTTGGCGGACAACGTTGAAACTATTATCAGTACATCTACTATCCCACAGGTGATATATGCCGTTACTGGATCAAAATCGACGTCGTCTTTCCAAGTGTTCAATTTTTTTCCGACATTGCATTACAGAGCTTTGTGTTGATTTGAAGCCCGGTTCTGCGGAGAGCAAGTCTATTGCATTAACAGATAAGCTACTTCTCTCGGTTAAATGGCTGTTATGTTCTAACCTCATGTCAGCGAACCTGCTCTGTCGTGACGGTGGAAGACCTACGTTCAGGTCACGCATTATTTCTAGAACCTGTCAATCCTGTAAGAGCCCTGAGAGCGGCACTCTACAACAGTTTCAGTGATTAGGTACGTTCGAGAGATATTCGACCAGGAAAGACATAGAACAACTGCTTTGGGTACACGACCTCATGTACTGAAAGCTACACATATCTTATCTTCTTAGAGCAATAAAAAGTATACATGTCACTCTGCCATGTATTTATCTTCCTTCCACGACAGTTTGCCACACAACAGACTATTTCCAAAGAATTTTGATCAGAGTATATTTCGTGTTGCTTTTGAGGCATTTCGTTGGAGTGGTTGTATATCATTAACCACCGAGAGAGCCGAAAACCTGTGGACAGTGAAACGAAAACAGTTTTGCGTTGAAATGGATCTCACGCCTTTCATGACGCGTTGTAGATGAGGCAGCATTTTGAGGAAAAATTGTCAGATTAAATGACTATGTTGAGTAATATAGTGTCATACAAAGATCCTGATGATGATCTCTGTGTGAGGATCAAAGCCAGTGTTCGCACGTAGTCGTGTTTCAAAATACTAGCAATGAGCAAATAGCCGTAATGTCTTCATTCTATGGACAGTTCACCTTTGATTTTGCTTTATACGCTCGTATTCTTAAGGATTTGGTGATACTGACTGGAGTACATTCTTTGAAGTATTGAAGATAGCAGGGATAAAATACAACTTGTGGAGAATCCAGTTACAAGAGCCAAAGGACCTGAAAGGCAAGCTGTAGTTGAGGAGAGAATTACTCAGAATTGTAGTTTTTACTATGTTATTCAGTCTGTACATCAAACAAGCATAAAAGAAACCAAGGAGGAATTTGGAGAGGGAGTTAAAGTTCAAGGAGAAGAATTAAAAACATTCAGAGATTTTTTTTTTTTTTTTTTTTTTTTTTTTTTTTTTTTTTTTTGGTTGGGGGGGGGGGGCGAGACCAAAGACACGTTGAATTTTTTAAAAGAAATTTCCGCCATTTTACACTTGGATTGTTCATTTACAAATATTTTACACAATCATGATTTTACTTTATGGCCATTCTCAAGTGCGTGCTGAAACGTTAAAATATGTCTAACCTGTTTGTGACATTTCATCATCAAAAAACATATTTCTGGTCTTATAGAACAGTTGTTTTTTCAACGATGTTTTTAGAAAGGCAATAAAGACGAAATCACGATTGTGTAAAATAAACAATTAACAATCAAATGAAGGAAATTTCTTTAAAATAATAAAAATAAAAGATCTTTTCAGGTTTACCAATGACATTTTAATTCTATGAACGGCGGTTAATAACTTTTGGAAGCTCAGTTGAACGGAATGTATATTGTCCTGAAAATGATTTTAAGATGAATAGCAACAGCAAACAGAGGCAATGGAGTGTAGTCGAATTAAATAATGTGATGCTGAAAGATTAAGTTTACGAAATGAGACACTAAAACTGGTATACGGGTTTTGTTCTTTGGTCACCATAATAAATGACTGTAGCCAAAATAGAGTGAATACAAAAGGGTACTGGGAAAATTTTGCAATACAGGTTTATTTATTTAATTTTTTCTAAGTAGTTTCCGCCACATTGAATATACCTCTCCATACTCCGAAACCAATCCCAAAACCAGTTCTCCCTACTTCCTGTAGGCAGTAAGGCACACTCGTTGTCCCAGACTCTAACGAGGTCCTCAACATTTGAAAACTGGACTACTGTCAGTTTCATTTTCGTATGCGGGAATAGTGCAGAGTCAAAAGGAGCAAGGTCTGGACTGTAAGGGGGCGCTCAAGAAGTTTCAGTCCTGTACACAGCAAATATTCGGTACATGCTGTAGCGCGGTGGGCTGTAGCGTAGTCGTGATTGAGGAACCAAGTGCCCATTCTTGACTTCCCTCGCAGGTTCTTCAAAAATTGGATGACGTCGGGCAGGCACTGCTCAGTGTACCACTTAGCTGCGACTCTTCTCGGTGTACGAAATAACAATAACGCGCTTCACAATTCCACTCGATTTGAAAAAAGAAAGATAAAAAAAAGAAAAGGTTTCATTTTCTTCTTTACTAATGAGGATTTTCTGACAGCTATGCGTGTGTCGTCATTTTCAAAGACCCAAACTTCGTTTTGAGTTGTAGTTGACACATTGTAATAGTACAGCCAAGACTCGTCTCCTGTCACGATGCATTCACATACTGAGATTGTCCCTTAGAAAATTTCTGTAACATCTCCGGGCACTAAGTCACACGTCGTGTTGTCTGCTCTTCCGGCAGTCTTTGCAGCACGCAACGACAGCAAAGTCTCTTTACTTGCCAATGATTATGCAAAATCGAACTAATTGCTGGTGCATTTAGCCCTATTGTATCCTCTATCTGCTTATAGGTTGGTTGACTGGTTTTGTAGGAGGAGACCAGCCAGCGAGGTCATCGGTCCTATTGGATTAGGGAAGAATGGGGAAGGAAATCGGATGTTCCCTTTCAAGGTAACCATCCAGTCATTTGCCTGAAACGATTTAGGGAAATCACGTAGAACCTAAATCAGGATGGCTGGGCGCGGTTTGAGCCGTCGTCATCCAAAATACGATTCCATTGTTCTAACCACAGCGCCACCGCGCTCGGTTCTGCTTATAGGTCACTCGCGTGTCTTTGTCTGGCATTTTCCTCACAGCGTCAATGTTTTCCTCCGTAACTGACGATCGTGGCCTTCCCATCCTCTCCGCGTCCTCCAGAGTGAAATTTCCTCTTTGGAATTCTCTGTACCACCTGAATATGAACACATCAAAAAAAGTTTTGCATCACCCCTGTTCCGAGAACTCCTGTAGGTAAACGTTGACTGGGGATATTGTATCACAGACACTGTCTCTTTGACTGTTCAGAGATATCACTAAACCCTCCCAAAGATGTAAACAACCATGCATTAGCAGCGCCTATTAGACGGACTGGGTCCGACAGCCGACCAGTTCCAGTCATTCCGCCAGGAAATAGGTACACTTCTCGTGTTGTCTGTAGTTCAACCACACCTAGACGGTCAATACAGCGGTTCGAATGCGTCCGCATCGTTACTTTGTGGCAGGAAGGGCTCTAAACAAGGGAATATCCAGGCGTCTCGGAGTGAACCAAAGCGATGTTGTGCCTTATACACAAATCCAGCTAGTGCAGCAAGGTGGAGGTTCCCTGACGTTTTGGGGTGGCATTATGTGGGGCGACGTACGCCGTTGGTGGTCATGGAAGGCACCGTAACGGCTGTACGATACGTGAATACCATCCTCCGACCGATAGAGCAACCATATGGGCAGCATATTGGCGAGGCATTCGTCTTCATAGATGACAAATCGCGCCCCCATTCTGCACGTCTTGTGAATGACTGCCTTCATGATAGCGACACCGCTCGACTAGAGTGGCCAGCATATTTTCCAGGCATTAACCCTATCGAACATGCCTGGGATAGATTGAAAAGGGCAGTTTATGGATGACGTGACCCACAAACCACTCTGAGGGGACATCGCTCGACTAGAGTGGCCAGCATATTTTCCAGGCATTAACCCTATCGAACATGCCTGGGATAGATTGAAAAGGGCTGTTTATGGATGACGTGACCCACAAGCCACTCTGAGGGATCTAACCCGAATCGCCGTTGAGGAGTGAGATAATCTGGACCAACAGTGCCTTGATGAATTGTGGATAGTATGCCACGACGAATACAGGCATGCATCAATGCAAGAGGACGTGCTACTGTGTGTTAGAGGTACCGGTGTGTACAGCAATCTGGACGACCACCTCTGAAGGTCTCGCTATATGGTGGTACAACATGCAATGTGCTGTTTTCATGAGCAATAAAAAGGGCGGACATTATGTTTATGTTGATCTCTATTCCAATTTTCTGTACGGGTTCCCCAACTCTCAAAACCGAGGTGATGCAAAACTTTTTTTGATGTATGTAGTTGTATGATTTGGACACACATCACCGCGTGCAAGAGTCATTTCTTCAAAGCACTGGTCTGTGTTAAACCATGCGCAAACTTGTACCGCAAAACTGCCCGAATCTCACTTCGTGACCACGGTGCCATGGCAAGAACAAGTGAACGACTACGCCCATACACTTGGCACAGCGGCTACAATGCAAGTAAGATGTATTCTCAGAACACAGCAACAATCAACCTCCTGCAACTTGCATCGCATTGCAAAACTTTCCTTGTACACTTTGTATAAAATACGGCCTGGCAATAGCAAGAAAAGCAGTCAGAATAAATAAAAAAAATTAACACTGAAATCATGATTGTGCAAAATACACTCCTGGAAATGGAAAAAAGAACACATTGACACCGGTGTGTCAGACCCACCATACTTGCTCCGGACACTGCGAGAGGGCTGTACAAGCAATGATCACACGCACGGCACAGTGGACACACCCGGAACCGCGGTGTTGGCCGTCAAATGGCGCTAGCTGCGCAGCATTTGTGCACCGCCGCCGTCAGTGTCAGCCAGTTTGCCGTGGCATACGGAGCTCCATCGCAGTCTTTAACACTGGTAGCATGCCGCGACAGCGTGGACGTGAACCGTATGTGCAGTTGACGGACTTGGAGCGAGGGCGTATAGTGGGCATGCGGGAGGCCGGGTGGACGTACCGCCTAATTGCTCAACACGTGGGGCGTGAGGTCTCCACAGTACATCGATGTTGTCGCCAGTGGTCGGCGGAAGGTGCACGTGCCCGTCGACCTGGGACCGGACCGCAGCGACGCACGGATGCACGCCAAGACCGTAGGATCCTACGCAGTGCCGTAGGGGACCGCACCGCCACTTCCCAGCAAATTAGGGACACTGTTGCTCCTGGGGTATCGGCGAGGACCATTCGCAACCGTCTCCATGAAGCTGGGCTACGATCCCGCACACCGTTAGGCCGTCTTCGGCTCACGCCCCAACATCGTGCAGCCCGCCTCCAGTGGTGTCGCGACAGGCGTGAATGGAGGGACGAATGGAGACGTGTCGTCTTCAGCGATGAGAGTCGCTTCTGCCTTGGTGCCAATGATGGTCGTATGCGTGTTTGGCGCCGTGCAGGTGAGCGCCACAATCAGGACTGCATACGACCGAGGCACACAGGGCCAACACCTGGCATCATGGTGTGGGGACGATCTCCTACAGTGGCCGTACACCACTGGTGATCGTCGAGGGGACACAGAATAGTGCACGGTACATCCAAACCGTCATCGAACCCATCGTTCTACCATTCCTAGACCGGCAAGGGAACTTGCTGTTCCAACAGGACAATGCACGTCCGCATGTATCCCGTGCCACCCAACGTGCTCTAGAAGGTGTAAGTCAACTACCCTGGCCAGCAAGATCTCCGGATCTGTCCCCCATTGAGCATGTTTGGGACTGGATGAAGCGTCGTCTCACGCGGTCTGCACGTCCAGCACGAACGCTGGTCCAACTGAGGCGCCAGGTGGAAATGGCATGGCAAGCCGTTCCACAGGACTACATCCAGCATCTCTACGATCGTCTCCATGGGAGAATAGCAGCCCACATTGCTGCGAAAGGTGGATATACACTGTACTAGTGCCGACATTGTGCATGCTCTGTTGCCTGTGTCTATGTGCCTGTGGTTCTGTCAGTGTGATCATGTGATGTATCTGACCCCAGGAATGTGTCAATAAAGTTTCCCCTTCCTGGGACAATGAATTCACGGTGTTCTTATTTCAATTTCCAAGAGTGTACTTCGTAAATGAACAATCAACGGTAAAATGGAGGAAATTTCTTTTAAAAAAATCTATATTACTTTGGTCCCCCACGAAGAAAAGATCAGTGAATGGTTTTATGTTAAGTGTCATGTTTTTAAACCCTGTTAGGGGGACTTCTGTGAACATATTTGGATCGCAGCCTCGTGTAGAAGTAAAATATGTACTGTGGAAGTAAAGTATGGACGTATTAGATGCTTTTGAAGTAAGAAGCTACAGAATAACGTGTAAGAATAGATGGGTAGCTCGAATAATGAATTAAAAGGTATCGAATCGGAATGGGGAGAAAAAGAAAAGACACTTGCGGAACGATTTGACTAAAACGAAGGGTCGGTTGGTAGGGCACATTCTGAGTCATCAAGGATTCGTCAAAATGGAAGGGGGATTGTAGATGGAGACCAAGTCTGGATTACAACAAGTAGGTTCAACTGGATATACACTAAAGGGACAAAAGTCATGGGACAGCGATATGCACATATACAGATGATGGTAGTATCGTGTACATGAAGTATAAAAGGGCCGTGCATTGGCAGAGCTGTCATATTTGTACGCAGGTGATTCGTGTGCAAAAGGTTTCTGACGTCATTATGGCCGCCCGACGGGAGTTAGGACTTTAAACGCGTAATGGTAGTTGGAGATGTTTCAGAAATAGTTAGGGAATTCAGTATTCCTAAATCCACTGTCTCAAGATTGTGCTGAGAATACCAAATTTCAGGCATGACCTCTCACCATGGACAACGTATTTAATGATCGAGGGCAACGGCTTTCGCCTAGAGTTGTCAGTGCTAATAGACAAGCAGCACTGCGTGAAATGAACGCAGAAATCAGTGTGAGACGAACGACGAACTTGTCCGTTACGACAGTGCGGTGGAATTTGGCGTTAAACGGCTATGGCAGCAGATGACCGACGGAGTGCCTGAGCTAACAGCACGACTTCACCTGCATCTCCTGGGTCGTGACAATACCGGTTGGGCGCTGATGGTGCCTCTGTAATGGTGTGGGCTGTGTGTGCATGGCATGGACTGAGTCGTTTGGTCCAGTTGAACCGATCATTGACTGAAGGAGACCATTAGCAGCCATTCATGGAGTTCATGTTCCCAAACAACGATGGACGCCAATGCGCCAGGTCACCAGGCTACAGTTGTTTGCAAAGAACATTCTGGACAGTTCGAGTGAATGATTTTGCCACCCAAATCTCTCGACGTGAATCTCATCGAACATTTATGAGACATAACTGAGAGGTCTTTTTGTGCACAAAATCCTGCACCGGCAACACTTCCCCAATTATGGGCGTCTATAGCGGCAGCAAGACTTAGTATTTCTGCAGGTGACTTCCAACGACATGTTGAGTCCTTGCCACGTCCATTTGCTGCTCTGTTCCGGGCAAAATTAGATCCGACACGATAGTAGCAGGTATCCCATGACTTTTGTCACCTCAGAATAGACTACAATAATTATTCAGAGATTGTACGCCCCGATAGCTGATTGGCCAACGTGACGGATTGCCGTTCTGCGGGCCCCGGTTCGATTCCCGGCTGGGTCGGGGATTTTCTCCGGTAAGGGACTGAATGTTGTGCTGTCTTCATCATCATTTCTTCCCCATCCGGCACGCAGGTCGCCCATTGTGGCGTCGAATGTAACAATACCTGCACCTAGGCGGCCGGACCTATCCCACAAGGGGCCTCCCGGCCAATGACGCCAAACGCTCATTTCCATCATTCAGAGATGAAGACGCTAGCGCGGGATAGACTACCCCGGAGTGATCAAACTAATTTTCGGATTGAAAACAACAGTAATACCAATATTACTTCCCTCCAACATACGTGTCGCGAAATCACCACATCGACAAAGTTCCGAGAAATAAGAGCTAATACGAAGATTTACCGTTAGTCAGTTTTGCTACGCGCCATTCACGACTGTAAAGGAGAAGGGGGGGATTGGATATTGGTGCCACAAGTGCACATTGCTGCACACTTAAGGTGACTTGCAGAGTGTTTCAAAATCTTTGCGACAGAGTCTTAGTATTTCAGACGCCCACACATGTTAAATCACGTCATGTGGAACAACTTCTGTAGGAGACAAAATGTTCACTGACACTTCCTGGCGACACTACGTTTCGTTTGAGACTGACTGGTTACGCCACTGAGAGGTGGCAATGCGTTGGTAGGCACTATGCAGCATTCAAGTGCAATGTGTGTTGGCTGCCAGGCAGTCATCTGCTCCACATGAAAGGCGGTAGACCGAGCTCCCATGAAGTTCCTGATTGTTTGTTGTTGTGGTCTTCAGTCCTGAGACTGGTTTGATGCAGCTCTCCATGCTACTCTATCCTGTGCAAGCTTTTTCATCTCCCAGTACCTACTGCAACCTACATCCTTCTGAATCTGCTTAGTGTATTCATCTCTTGGTCTCCCTCTACGATTTTTACCCTCCACGCTGCCCTCCAATACTAAATTGGTGATCCCTTGATGCCTCAGAACATGTCCTACCAACCGATCCCTTCTTCTGGTCAAGTTGTGCCACAAACTTCTCTTCTCCCCAATCCTATTCAATACTTCCTCATTAGTTATGTGATCTACCCATCTAATCTTCAGCATTCTTCTGTAGCACCACATTTCGAAAGCTTCTATTCTCTTCTTGTCCAAACTATTTATCGTCCATGTTTCACTTCCATACATGGCTACACTCCATACGAATACTTTCAGAAATGACTTCCTGACACTTAAATCAATACTGGATGTTAACAAATTTCTCTTCTTCAGAAACGCTTTCCTTGCCATAGCCAGCCTACATTTTATATCCTCTCTACTTCGACCATCATCAGTTATTTTGCTCCCCAAATAGCGAAACTCCTTTACTACTTTAAGTGTCTCATTTCCTAATCTAATTCCCTCAGCATCACCCGACTTAATTAGACTACACTCCATTATCCTTGTTTTGCTTTTGTTGATGTTCATCTTATATCCTCCTTTCAAGACACTGTCCATTCCATTCAACTGCTCTTCCAAGTCCTTTGCTGTCTCTGACAGAATTACAATGTCATCGGCGAACCTCAAAGTTTTTATTTCTTCTCCATGAATTTTAATACCTACTCCAAATTTTTCTTTTGTTTCCTTTACTGCTTGCTCAATATACAGATTGAACAACATCGGGGAGAGGCTACAACCCTGTCTTACTCCCTTCCCAACCACTGCTTCCCTTTCATGTCCCTCGACTCTTATAACTGCCATCTGGTTTCTGTACAAATTGTAAATAGCCTTTCGCTCCCTGTATTTTACCCCTGCCACCTTTAGAATTTGAAAGAGAGTATTCCAGTCAACATTGTCAAAAGCTTTCTCTAAGTCTACAAATGCTAGAAACGTAGGTTTGCCTTTTCTTAATCTTTCTTCTAAGATAAGTCGTAAGGTCAGCATTGCCTCACGTGTTTCAACATTTCTACGGAATCCAAACTGATCTTCCCCGAGGTTGGCTTCTACTAGTTTTTCCATTCGTCTGTAAAGAATTCGTGTTAGTATTTCGCAGCTGTGACTTATTAAGCTGATAGTTCGGTAATTTTCACATCTGTCAACACCTGCTTTCTTTGGGATTGGAATTATTATGTTCTTCTTGAAGTCTGAGGGTATTTCGCCTGTTTCATACATCTTGCTCACCAGATGGTAGAGTTTTGTCAGGAATGGCTCTCCCACGGCCGTCAGTAGTTCCAATGGAATATTGTCTACTCCGGGGTCCATGTTTCGACTCAGGTCTTTCAGTGCTCTGTCAAACTCTTCACGCAGTATCATATCTCCCATTTCATCTTCATCTACATCCTCTTCCATTTCCATAATATTGTCCTCAAGTACATCGCCCTTGTATAGACCCTCTATATACTCCTTCCATCTTTCTGCTTTCCCTTCTTTGCTTAGAACTGGGTTTCCATCTGAGCTCTTGATATTCATACAAGTCGTTCTCTTATCTCCAAAGGTCTCTTTAATTTTCCTGTAGGCGGTATCTATCTTACTCCTAGTGAGATAGGCCTCTACATCCTTACATTTGTCCTCTAGCCATCCCTGCTTAGCCATTTTGCACTTCCTGTCGATCTCATTTTTGAGACGTTTGTATTCCTTTTTGCCTGTTTCACTTACTGCATTTTTATATTTTCTCCTTTCATCAATTAAATTCAGTATTTCTTCTGTTACCCAAGGATTTCTACTAGCCCTCGTCTTTTTACCTACTTGATCCTCTGCTGCCTTCACTACTTCATCCCTCAAAGCTACCCATTCTTTTTCTACTGTATTTATTTCCCCCATTCCTGTCAATTGCTCCCTTATGCTCTCCCTGAATCTCTGTACAACCTCTGGTTCTTTTAGTTTATCCAGGTCCCATCTCCTTAAATTCCCACCTTTTTGCAGTTTCTTCAGTTTTAATCTACAGGTCATAACCAATAGATTGTGGTCAGAGTCCACATCTGCCCCTGGAAATGTCTTACAATTTAAAACCTGGTTCCTAAATCTCTGTCTTACCATTATATAATCTATCTGATACCTTTTAGTATCTCCAGGGTTCTTCCATGTATACAACCTTCTTTCATGATTCTTAAACCAAGTGTTAGTTATGATTATGTTGTGCTCTGTGCAAAATTCTACAAGGCGGCTTCCTCTTTCATTTCTGTCCCCCAATCCATATTCACCTACTATGTTTCCTTCTCTCCCTTTTCCTACACTCGAATTCCAGTCACCCATGACTATTAAATTTTCGTCTCCCTTCACAATCTGAATAATTTCTTTTATTTCATCATAGATTTCTTCAATTTCTTCGTCATCTGCAGAGCTAGTTGGCATATAAACTTGTACTACTGTAGTAGGTGTGGGCTTCGTATCTATCTTGGCCACAATAATGCGTTCACTATGCTGTTTGTAGTAGCTTACCCGCATTCCTATTTTCCTATTCATTATTAAACCTACTCCTGCATTACCCCTATTTGATTTTGTGTTTATAACCCTGTAGTCACCTGACCAGAAGTCTTGTTCCTCCTGCTACCGAACTTCACTAATTCCCACTATATCTAACTTCAACCTATCCATTTCCCTTTTTAAATTTTCTAACCTACCTGCCCGATTAAGGGCTAATTCCTGATTAGCTTCTACAATATCATTCTCTGCTTAGAGGTACTCATTCTTATGGTTTTCTTTTTGAAAATCCATCTATCAATTTACTTGGGCAGGCATTATGCTGCACACTTCGTTAGTAGGTCTTGCTAGTTCGGGTAAATGTCGTCGGATCGACGAATACGAAGGACACCTAACATCGGTAGGAACTTTCGGCGAACGCTTTGTCCTTAATAAAGGTTGTTCTCCATGACGTGATCTATCCACCCTATCACTGACAGCTTGCGATTATCAGGTTCAGTAAACAGTGCACTGTAATATCTGAGACCAGTCTCTACAAATAACTTCAGTAAAATGTAAATGACACTCACTTCTCCCAAAGCAGTAGCATCCCTCATAAAATCCATAAAATCGAAGTACCCTAATGGTTATGATAACATACCACGAAAGTTAGTCAAAGAGTGTTCATGGGAGTTGAGTTATGTCTTAAGTTATTTGTGTCATCAATTTCTTATAAGCGGAACATCTCCAGACTGGCTAAATTATACTGACGTTAAGCCTCTTTATAAGAGGGGGGGTAAACAGATATTGTCAAACTATAGAACAATTTCACGTTTGCCGAATTTTTCAAAAATTTGTGTTCAAGCGTCTTCTTAAGCATGTGACTAAGGGGGGTAAATAGATATTGTCAAACTATAGAACAATTTCACGTTTGCCGAATTTTTCAAAAATTTGTGTTCAAGCGTCTTCTTAAGCATCTGACTATAAATGATATAGGGTGCAAGTCCAGTTTGGTTTCCTTAAGGTTTCCGATATAGAGAACACTCTTTAAGCATACAATGAGAATGTACTTAATTCATTAAATAACAAGTTAGCGGCAACTGGCATTTTCTGTGACTTGTCAAAAGACTTTGAATGTTTGAATCACAGCATTCTCTTAAGTATATTACAGTAGTAGTGGGTCACTGGCACTGCTGAAAAACAGGAAATAAAGAATGTCGTTGTGAAATACGTAGGGGTAAGTAATCAGTCTTCATCTGATTGGGAATTAATTACATATGGTGTTCCTCAAGGTTCCATCTTGGATCTGTTGCTTTTTCTTGTGTACATTAATGACCTCTCGTCTCTTACATTTCCATATATTAAGTTTGTTTTTAATTGCAAATGATATAAGCATTGCAATAAATAGCAAGTCAAGTGCAGATTTAAAAATGGCTGCGAATATAACTTTCAATGGCATTAATAAATGGTTTAAAACTAATTCACTGTCAGTAAACTTTCAAAATACCCACTAAACGCAGTTCAGAACCTGTAAGAAATTTCTTTCCAGGTCGTGTTTAACATATGAAGACATTTTGATACAAGAGATTGACACTGTTAAATTTCTGGGATTACAACTCGATATTAAATTCAGTTGGAGAGATCATACTTAAGTATTGCTGAAGCGCCTGAACAAGTCTGTATTTGTAATGCGATCGATGTCAGGTGTCAGAATAGTCTTTTAAAAAGACCTAAATCACTTACGTTGGTCCAGAAAGGGGTTCAATATTCAGGAACACACATTTTCAATAAATTACCAGCAACCATAAAACACTTAGTTTCAGATGAAGCACAGTTTAAACACAATTTGAAAGACTTTTTGATAGGCAACTACTTCTACTCTATAGACGATTGTCTTAGCAGGGGATGCTAGCCCATCTTAAATAAAAATGTCTGTTAGATTTCAGTTTTGACAAAACTTGGTCACAAGATTCAATATTGGGTATTTTGTGTATGATAAATGTATTAAAAGTGCGTAACTATCTTTCATTCTTACAGAGTATTAATTCTGCAAATATTAGCAGTTCCAGTTTACTATTATGTATTTACCTATTTTGACACTCTCCTAACAGATGATCAGGGTAGTGAGTGTTATATTCAGATGTTTATGTCTTTAATATTACACTTTCCGATATGTTCAACAGCCAGGAGAATCGTGGGCTTTTGGGCCTATCGAACGAAAACTGAATATAATCTATTCTAATCTCATCTAATATATAATACTGAACAAAGTCCAGCTTAACCGAGAGTGTAAAAGTATTGTTATCTATTACGGTAAACGAGCATTCCAGATCCTAAGTTGAAATGTCTTTTTTGTTCCTTTTCAAATCAGGAGTTTTCTTCAGACATTAGTTGCCATAGCTTCCTCTTGTAAGATACACCCCTAGATAGTGTCATGAAAGATTGCTATGTGCAAGGTAGAGCAGCACGCATGAGTGGTAAAGAAGAGGTTTGTCTAGGGTTCCACGGGGCATCTCACTTCCCCCCAGTGACCACACCGCCGGTTTTCTCCGCCTGGAAAGGCGAGTGCGGCCCCGATTCTATTCTGGAGCGGCCAGCGGGCGTTCTCTCGTTCTAACCGGCGCCAGCGAGATCCTGCAGGTGGAGAGCGGAAGCCGACCCTCAAGAGGCGCGCTAGCGTAACGCCATCAGCCCGAAAACCTAATTTCGCCACATGCGATGCGGTCGTTCGCGAATATTTGAGGCAACCGGGAAGCGAGCGCCGACAACTGCGGCTACACAGGCAGGTGTTCGCAACCGGTCCCCCAGCCGCGTCATAGTTGACGGACTCTGCTCGGACGGCGGAACTGACCGAGGTAGCGAGCCAGGAGGCGTTGCAACATACATTGTGTTCCCAGGAAAGACATACCCACATTTTGGCCACACAGTAAGATGACCCATATGGCGTAACCTCACTAATTTTTCATATAAGCTTCAAGCTATAGGTTAAAAGGTTATCGGCAAGTGCTAGTGCACAAAAGGACGAGAATTTTACTGCATGATCAATGGTGACTATCTTATTTACTGAAGTACTGAAGCATTTTTCATTCTTTTGTGTTGAACTACGGATGGTGGTTTGCAAGAAACAAGAAATAAGAACAATAAGAAAGAGAGAGTATGTTTCCTGAATACGACGTCCGAAGATTTGTAAAACGTGATAAAGCTAAATCACCAGAGTTTTGACATACAGCAGTATACAACAGACTTAATAAAAATTTGTCTGTACAAAAAGACGTGCAATTAATAACAGTAATAAAAGCGGAAAATTTCTCCCACAACAAAACACTGAAAGTGGCTTGTACCGTGAAGCCTATGACGTGTAAAATAAAACATTATTTTCTAGCACACAGACAAAACTCAAATAATTTTTTCTAGTATGGTTTTGTCTCGTCAGCGAGGTTACTTCACATTACGACGTGTTCCATGTCAAGGGAAGTAATTATCCAGCATGTTGTTCACGTAAAAGGTGAGGATTTCAGTCAACATGATTTAAGAAACGGCCGAAAATCTACGTTATGAACTCATACTATCAAAGGGATCGACGTCATCGTTAATATTGGAGATGCTGAAAATTCTAAAATTTCAGTTTCTGAATCACGTTGAGGTATGCAGCTGCTATGCGGCGACGTAAGTTGCCATGAAGGAAGAAGATGCCTCTGCGCAGAATTCTTCTGTGACAGCTCAACTGGCATTATTTCCTTCTTCATTAATGGCGTGGAAACATGTAGGGAAACACCACAAATACAACACGTTAGCAGGCCTGATACAATGTAGGGAAACTGTTGGCGTTGAAAACAGCTTCCAGTCGTCTCCGAATGGATAAATACAGGTCTTGTGTGGTTTTCAAGGGAATCCTTTACCACTGTTCTGCAAAATAGTGGCAAAGACGGGTAACGATGACGGAGGTGGATAGCGATAACGCGCCTTCCTCTCCAAAGTAGACCACAAAGACTCAGTATTAATGAGATGTGGTGAGCGAAGGCGGCTCCTGTCGTCCTGGAACACAGCATCACCATTCGGGACAACCATTGTACCATGGGATGGACCTGATCAGCTAAAATGGTCACATAATTCTTGACAGTAACGCGATCATGCAGAGAACCTTGGAGCCCAAGGAAAGTCACGATATTGCTGCCCAAATCGTCACCGAATCTCCGCCATGTTTCACTCTTGGAGAGTAAACTCCACCAGAAGTTGGAAACAGTGACTCATCCAACCAAACGACTCTCTCCCGTTGCTCCATAGACCAGATTTTATGACTTCGGCACCACGTTTGCCTGTTACAGCCATTTGCGTCATTGACGAGTGGTTTTGCGATTCCAATTCGCCCTGTTTTTAGAGCTCAT
Organism: Schistocerca serialis cubense; assembly: GCF_023864345.2. Taxonomy (NCBI): domain Eukaryota; kingdom Metazoa; phylum Arthropoda; class Insecta; order Orthoptera; family Acrididae; genus Schistocerca; species Schistocerca serialis. Next base: position 206,918,177 of record NC_064641.1, read on the forward strand.
TTCAAGTTGTTTTCCTGTTGATAGGGTTCGCGAGTATGACATTCAGTTCTGCAATGAGTTTTGCAGCTGTAGTCTTATTTTTCGTCACGATCTGTCACACACTTTCGTCCGTGCTTGTGACTTAGCGAATGATATTTTTACAATTCCCTGTATGCGAAATTAATCTTTGATACGGTGCTTTTTGAAACACCAAATACTTTGGAAACCTTGGTTATGGAAGCACACACCGTACCATACCAACAATTTGCCCACGTCCGAATTCACTCAGCTGCGACCCAACACACTTACAACCACGCAGAACACTGTTCTGGCCACGAACACTTACAGCGTATTTGGGACGTTGCACAGATGCCGTTCGTGGTCAAACACGGAGTGTTCAAAAAGTCTCTCCGAGGTGCCGTATGATTGTTAGCCGCGCGTGCCGTATGAGTCTTCGCCTGCCTGGGTTACTTCCCTTCTAGTGGACTCTCCCAACATTCCACTGTTTTGTTTATCTCAGCCAGCGTCAGGAGTATCGGTGTGTGTCGTTACGTGTTGACGTGAACTTTTAAGTTTAGTTCCTTTGTTCGTTTCGTTTTTGTCACTGTTAAAATGCTAACCATTGAAAAACGTATGTTTTTAGTCGAACAAGTGATCAAAGCTGGCGGTAAATATACAGTTTCAATTCGTCAAACATTTAATTCAGTTTTCCCGGAGACAACACTCCCACATCGCGATACTGTGCGAGATTTGATTAACAAATTTCGAAGTACGGGTTCAGTGACAGATGTACCGAGAAGTGGTCGTCCTAACGTTTTGCCTGAGGATAAATTACTCGATATTTCCGATAAAATGTGCATGAGTCCGAACAAGTCAGTAAGAAAACTCGCCCAGGAAATCGATGTTAGTTTCGGAACGGCCCACACAGCTGTAAGGAAAAAATTTGAATTTTTCCGAATCAAAGTGACAGTCGTGCAAGAACTGAAAAATACTGATCATGGCAAGAGACAACATTATTGTCAATGGTTCAAAAATTTCTTTCAACAAAATGGAAAAGATATTCTTAATGAAACGTTTGTCACTGATGAGGCGTGGTTTCATTTATCCGGGTACGTGAACTCGCAATATTCTCGTATGTGGAGAACTGCAAATCCGTTGTGTGTTCATGAGGAACCACGTGATTCTGTGAAAATAGGAGTTTGGATTGCAATTTCTAGACGTCGGATTGTGGGTCCCATATTTTTCAACGAAACAATAAACGCACAACGATACTGCAGTATTATTCTGTACCCATTCGTAGGAGAACTTGTGTTAAGTAAAATACTGGACGGTTATTTTCAACAAGATGGTGCAACCGCGCATACAGTTCGCGTTTCAGTGTCACTGCTTTTTGGTGTTCGCATAATTTCACAGGGACTTTGGCCTCCACGATCGCCTGACCTAACGCCACCTGACTTTTTCTTCTGCGGTGCAGCGAAGGCAGCTGTCTATAAAAACCGTCCAAAATCCATCGATGAATTGAAAACTGCAATATCTACTTTAACTGCTTCTGTTACAGAAGAAATGTTACAGCTTGTGTTTGGAAACATCATTAGACGAATTGAACTGTGTATTCAACAACAGGGGGGACACTTTCAACATTTAATGTGAAAACTTTTAAGTAAAAATGAATATTAAATAAATTAATAACTTGTATTTCACTGAGTTTCATTTCGGTATATTCACTGCGACATACGGCACGCGCGGCTAACAATCATACGGCACTGCGGAGAGACTTTTTGAACACCCCGCACAACAGCGCAACCTTCAGGATTGGCTAGTGTCTACATTTATGTTCGAGCATGCATTTCTCGTGGTGTTTTCATATTTTTGTCCAAACCCTGTACTATTCATGCATCTTCCTCATAGTAGGGACCACAGCCAAAAATTAACTAAATAAAAGTCCATTTTTCCAGTTAGGCTGTATTTATATAGAGCTCTACTTCGTTTCACAACTAGTTCCTGCTTTTAATGGTCATTATCGAGTGTTTAGCGAAAAGTGTTAAAGATCACTCGATTCATATTCGAGAAAATAGCGAAGAGGTCTTTACAGGCGGAGGGTTGAGACTTTAATTTCTTCTTGGCAGTACGAAACGTGTGCTTCCGTTTGGAGAAAGGCTTTATGCGTTATGGCTTAAAATGATGCACTTATGTCTTTGCTATTAGCACTGTGTACAAGAGAGCCGTCTTCGTCAACATCATATCACACCAAAATCCACGTGGAATCTTCATCTTATTGTTCATCACTGGAGCACTTAATGCGCACTGTGCAGTATTTGAAAGTGGTTCTCAATTCCCAGGACAAAACTAATTGAGAAATATACCCTTCCCCATGTAACATGGCACCAGAGCATTTCATACCCTCATCGGAAAGAACCACGCTAGGATAACCGAAGCATGGCTCATCAATAATAATTATACGTCCACTGTTAAACGCACGAACACTGTGGGACCCTACTCACTCGTCTCATATAGGGTACGTAGGAAGCTGTTTTCTCGGATATCTAGTCAACAATTCAAGCAAATGTTATTTATGAAGTTTTTTACAGTAAATTAAATTGACAATACTTACCTTTGCCTTTTTACAAAGAGGTGTCGCAAACAATTGGCGACATGCAAATAATCCATGCCCTTCGATGAATATAATTTCCATGCAAGCAATTAATAAGGGTCACAAGTCATGGCTAAATCGTTTGAATCACGACTCGTCTTCTGGTGCGGCTCTTCTAGTGCGGCCGAGGCTAGCTGGAGTGGCGCTCACGTTCTCTTCGTATAGGTGTCGCTCCTGTCGTGGTGTCGTTCTAGACAACGTTCTATTGGCTGACGTCGTCTCACAGCCTTCTCTGCTGTATCGTTCCAGACCGACGTGCCGGCGCTTGATGTTACGCCGCCGGCCGGTGTGGCCGAGCGGTTCTAGGCGCTTCAGTCTGGAACCGCGAGACCGCTACGGTCGCAGGTTCGAATCCCACCTCGGGCATGGATGTGTGTGATGTCCTTAGGTTAGTTAGGTTTAAGTAGTTCTACGTTCTAGGGGACTGATGACCTCAGATGTTAAGTCCCATAGTGCTCAGAGCAATTTGAACCATTTTTTGATGTTACGCCGGAACATACACCTACTCCACTTATACTTTTTTTCGTTTATGTATCTATTGCCGTATTTTTCCATAATCCTTCCATGAATTTCTCGAGATTTCACGCTCTGAATACAATAATCGTATAACTGGCCACTGTGTTACATTAGCACCTTCTCAAACCACTTTCTGTCGCAGAAGTTTGAATACTTGGAATGTAATATTTTTAATTTTTTGGTAGCATTTAAAATTCTTCAGATCAGTAACAGTATCATCATTATTAGCTGTGGTGTAGGAATTGACGTATCTGAGATTGAAGCATGAATGCCGGAGCAAATGAGAAGGAAACCACTTACTGACAATGAACTAGGAGAGGTTAAGGCGTTGCAGCTGTGTGTTCTTCTTCCGAGTCTGTTCTCATTTCAGTATGGCGATGGAACAAGTGCACCAAACCGCACTCCCAGTAATAACGATGCAGACCCAGTAGCGAAACTTGCTGTCTCTAAAGGTTTTAATAACAGGTCTCGCGGAGAGTGCCACCGCAGTCGGAAAAGGCCTGTGACCTTTTCAATCTGTCGACGGCAAAGCTGTCAGGAAGGAATATTTCTTAGAAGGTATTAAAAACTCGCAGGCAGTGACTTCAGTGAGGAGAAGAAAAAATCCATTCGCTGTGAACTTGACTTCCTAAGGCACCTGAGAAGACTTGCAACTTACGTCTAATCGTTGGAACATGATTTGTACTCTCCTCCGGTTCCTGGATCCTTAATAAACGCCACCCCTCTCCTCCTCGCCCTCTTGGACTTATTACTTGTGGCCACGCTCGTGCCTAAGCTGATCGCGCTTTAATATGATGATGCCGCATTCTGCATTATAATCACTCCCAACGACATAAAAAAGAAGAACAAAGACAGGATTTGCGATCCACTTTGAAAGCCTCTCAGATATTCCAGAATAGAGTCGAACTACGCTTTGGCAGCGTATTCGCCCTGACACTGAACTGCACACCGTGAAGGAATTATCTGAATGGGATGGAAAGTGGTAGATGCGTAATTCGTAATGTTTAAGATACAAGGGTTCAAGTTTTGGCCCGATATAAACCTGAATATTTCAAACGATAGTATCCTTGTCGAATAGAATTAGTGCTCCGCTTCTAATGAGCCCTATGGAACGCTGAAGTCTGTTTTCTCCTACTTAATTGACTCTGACAGTGAAGAAAATAGTACAGCTTTTATTGGTCGACTATTTTCATTCAGCAGGACTGCAGTAAAGATTCCACTCGTTTTGCAGTTTATTGTGATCCAGTGATGAAGCTGTTTCACGATCTGGAGCATGTGTAGTATTGCTTGTTCAAAGTATATTATTATTATGTGTTTGTTTGTGAACATCCCGAATTCTTAAGACGTTCTACGATATGGTCTCGAGTAGCAGAAAATTCTGTACGCAGAAGGATTCTTTTGCCAGCACGTTTTATTTGCTTTGGTTGTTTGTCCCAGCTAAGGACTGAAGGAGGGTTATTAAAATCTGATAATAGTTCTTCAGAGGTGCTTAATTAGGTGCAGTAAACTGCGAAAGCTTCTGGATAAAGTGAGACGAAGTTGTAAACAACTGTAAAATCGTCAGCTTTCAGCGTTTATTATTTGTTTTTATAGTTCCTTCTGAGAACAGCTGAAAGGCACACTGCAGCGTTCAAGCATTAGTCGTAATTTACCGACTTGCGTAAGTTTCGTTTAAAACTTTTTTTTTCTCTTTGATGGGCCGTACTGCAGCTAGCTGAAGAAGTTCGTAACTTTCTCACTATCTGTGACTTACCTAGAATGTCCAGAGTAGATGAAGAGGGTCGCACAGGATAGACTGGCATTGGGAGCTGCATCAAACCGGTCTCCGGACCGAAGATCGCAATAACAACATATCGGTTTACCTAGTAACTGAAAACGCATTAATTTCCGTACTTTCGGTGTATTTATAGTCTTTTAATGATTCTAGACACAGAAATGAAACATTTACTAGCTAATGATCGGTTATACACAGGATACCTCAATGTGGCGGGCATTGCACTCATCATCCCAGAATCAGAATCATACTGAATGTAGCGATCTTCATGATAGTACACTTTCACGATACATAGAAAACGGCTGAATTGATTCTGTATATGATCTGACTCTGTGGACTGTTATTGAGTCATGTTATTGTACTGTACTGCGTCAGATTCTCCATAAAGCAACATTACGTTCAAGAGAAAATGAAAGTAATTTTATTGAAGAAACTACTTCTGAAATAGAAATTTCTCAGAGATTCATAATAGTTGTTGTACTTTCCCTTCGAGTTGTTGCAAAGATCGACAGCTCTAGCAGATCACGGTTATTGATGTGGTGTTAAAAGTGCTCTTTCAGTTTGCAGCGATGTGCATGAATTCATCATTAAGATTCAACGTGTTCGCGATTGCAGTGAAACCTCCTATTATGTATATTGTAGTAGTTGTCAACAGTGTTCTTTATTCCACTGTTGCCAACTATTCAGGACATTGTAACAACTAAAAAGATTTACGTGTCTCAGAAGGAAGCAAGGTCTTCAAATCGCAGTACATAGGCGTAACAATCGTGTAGCAAATCATGTCTCTACGTAGGGTACTTTGATTTTCTTGCTGCTCTTAAAAATTGGAATCTTCTTCCACTGATGAAATGGTCCGATTGCAGTGGAAAAGCTGTCAGCTGAAGTTAAGGAATTAGTCTGACACTAGGCTGCTATGATTCGGGTAGTGTGGATCGCTAGATTGTTCATCTCTACGCATTAGCACAAGACTGACGAGGTCTCTGTGATTCTCGTTCATTGTTTTATGGACTACTCGATCCCCGTCCTCTTCTCTAAGACCTTCCACGTTACCATTCTGTTATTACTTGTTTTGTACCTCGTTAGGTACCTTGGATCTCATTCTTTTACATTTCTTCTCACAACTTAGTTGCTTTGTATGGCTTTTTTTCCCCATACCTCGACCGCGTCTTTAAATTTTATCGCCGCCCCTTTATTCCCTGTTTTTGTATACAGAGATATGTTTCAGGCAAATTTCACCAGAGTTTCTTCTTCTTTATTCACTGTTTTTGCATACAGAGATATGTTGCGGCAAATTTTACCGAAATCTCTTCTTTACATTCCCATATCAGCGTCGTTTGAGAGCGGTAATAATATGTCTTCGGAAAAACATTTTACGCCTGTTTTCCGAATGGTTTATTTCATTCACAGGCTCACCATACGTTATTCCCAATTTTAAGGGAGGTAAAAACCCAGTGCCTGTGTTTTGCAGGTGGATATAATCTTTCTCTGCCTCCGTAAGTCGTGGGTGGATGACTCAGACTACAACTCCTGGCCAAGCCGCTGATGGGGATTCGACGTACAGTTTGGATTATTATCTGAAGCTGTCAATCGCCTTTCTGTTACAGGAGCTATGGTAGATGCTTCCGCTGTAGATGCTGGCAGTGCTCTCCAGAGATTTCATATATAAAGGAGATCCTGTCTTTTATGATCGAAACCATCATTTCAGCTTCAAATCAAGTCTATTATCGTATGCTCTAGTGAAAACTGCTGTTAAAATTGCGTGTTTGATTTTTGTACATGTTTATACCGTCCTCCAGCATCAAAAGCTACTGTTTTATTGAGTAGGAGCTGACATAAAATCCTGTAGCTCATGATGAATTAGATTTTTGTGGTTCCTCTGAAGCACTTCAGGCGTACTAATTCATGATCTATTTGTTTCTCCCATATATGTCCAGTCGACCGACAACTCGTCAAAGTCGATCTCCAACCTTCTTTCTAGGTCGACTTTGTTTGCCCCGGGGTGACAATCGAAGACTAATATATATTGTAAACATACTGAGATGTGGTTTTGTAATCTGAACATGAGGATTACAACAAAATGCATTTTAAAGCTGGTGTGAGATTCGTGTTCTACGTATCCATGCGCGGAGCTATCATTTTCATTTCACAGTGTATGTGCATTTCTTTTGTATTTGTGCGGGCCGGTCGCGGTGGCCGAGCAGTTCTAGGTGCCTCAGTCCGGAACCGCGCAACTGCTACGGTCGCAGGTTCGAATCCTTTTTTTTGTGCGGAGGAGTTATGTCTCGTGTGTTGTGTCCACAGTGTAGCGGATTTACACCGCAAACATAGAACAGTTGGCGGTAGCTTTAGTCTAGGGTAATGTCCTATGCCGTGTTTATTGCGGTGCTAAATTACACGGACTAGTATATCCTACAACGCGTAGCAGGTGGGAGCACCTCAACATCTGTAGAATAGTCGTCAGTAACGATGTACTGACAAACTCGAGGGCGTGCTGAAAAGTAATGCCTCCGAATTTATTATTCTGTTCTCAGTATTGGTTGAGGTATTACATGTCACGAATATTACTCGGTCGGCCTTCCTGTTCCACTGACGCAAGTTACAGTCCTCTCCCGCTGGAGAGCTCCGGATTGTAGAGTGTAACATGGTGATATGTACCGCACCTGTGTCGGTGAGTGAGAAAACTGAAAACATGAATTCGAAAAGTCTGTCCACACATGTAGCACCCTCTCCTTCAGAATGACAATGCCAGACCACGCACGAGCGTTGCGACATCTGCTGCAATCCGGCGCATTGGCTTCCCTTTCATCGATCGTCATCCATACAGTCTCGACTTGGCCTCATCAGATTTTCATCTCTTTCATAACTTAATGAACACCTTCGAGGACTTCACTTTGATAGTGACGAAGCAATGCAAGCAGAGGTGGCGTTGTGCCTCCATCAAGAAGTCACACATTCTGTGACGGTATCTTCAAACTAGCGTCTCGATGAGATAGATGTGTTCGCCGCCAGGGTAACTGCGTTGAAAAATAAGCAGACATGAAGAATAAATATTTAGAATATTAATAACGTTTGTTTTATTCCTAAAGATTTAACCGTTTTCACACAAAAAATTCGGAGACCTTAGTTTGTAGCACGCTCTCGTACTTTGGGCGCAAAGTGAAAAGTGAACTGACTGCCTCTTTATAGAATGGCGACCAGAGCTCAACAGAAATCTTCAGTTGACACAAAGGTTTCCGGACCACATGTAACTATACAGGCAGCAAGAATGCACGAGTCTGTGGTATTCCGTGTCGTTCGTATTCCCGTTGTCAGCTGTTTATTCAGGGCACCAGAAGCCAGCTGGTGCGAATATAACGTATCAGCGCCAGCTGCCTCCACAGTAGGGACGATAAAGCCTCCTACGCTGTGCCACTCAACCAGAGTTTTGTCAGATCGAATGCGACTATAAACCTCAAGCAGGGAAATTTATGGTTGCTGCACTGCCTAGTATCGTGTGGTGTCCTGCCACTTGTCTCTTACAGGGTGCCTAAATGATGCTGTCTTTTCGGATAACTATACAACAATATGACCCTACGACATATCTTAGAAGAAAGATTAAGGAAAGGCAAAACTACGTTTCTAGCATTTGTAGACTTAGAGAAAGCTTTTGACAATCTTGACTGGAATACTCTCTTTCAAATTCTGAAGGTGGCAGGGGTAAAATACAGGGAGCGAAAGGCTATTTACAATTTGTACAGAAAGCAGATGGCAGTTATAATAGTCGAGGGAAATGAAAGGGAAGCAGTGGTTGGGAAGGGAGTGAGACAGGGTTGTAGCCTCTCTCCGATATTATTCAATCTGTATATTGAGCAAGCAGTAAAGGAAACAAAAGTTCGGAGTAGGTATTAAAATCCATGGAGAAGAAATAAAAACTTTGAGGTTCGCCGATGACATTGTAATTCTGTCAGAGACAGCAAAGGACTTGGAAGAGCAGTTGAACGGAATGGACAGTGTCTTGAAAGGAGGGTATAAGATGAACATCAACAAAAGCAAAACGAGGATAGTGGAATGTAGTCGAATTAAGTCGGGTGATGCTGAGGGAATTAGATTAGGAAATGAGACACTTAAAGTAGTAAAGGAGTTTTGCTATTTGGGGAGCAAAATAACTGATGATGGTCGAAGTAGAGATGATATACAATGTAGACTGTCAATGGCAAGGAAAACGTTTCTGAAGAAGAGAAATTTGTTGACATCGAGTATAGATTTAAGTGTCAGGAAGTCATTTCTGAAAGTATTTGTATGGAGTGTAGCCATGTATGGAAGTGAAACATGGACGATAAATAGTTTGGACAAGAAGAGAATAGAAGCTTTTGAAATGTGGTGGTACAGAAGAATGCTGAAGATTAGATGGGTAGATCACATAACTAATGAGGAGGTATTGGATAGAATTGGGGAGAAGCGAAGTTTGTGGTACAACTTGACTAGAAGAAGGGATCGGTTGGTAGGGCATATTCTGAGGCATCAAGGGGTCACCAGTTTAGTACTGGAGGGCAGCATGGAGGGTAAAAATCGTGGAGGGAGACCAAGAGATGAATACACTAAGCAGATTCAGAAAGATGTAGGCTGCAGTAGGTACTGGGAGATGAAGAAGCTTGCACAGGATAGAGTAGCATGGAGAGCTGCATCAAACTAGTTTCAGGACTGAAGACCACAACAACAACAACAACATATATCAATTCAAGCAAATCACATTAATGGTTTTTATTACAATAAAGTAGGTTGACAATACTTAACTTTGATTTACAATGTCGTGTCGCAAGCAATTGACGACATGCAAATAATCAATGTCTTTCGCTATATACAATGTCCATGCAACTAACGGATATGGGTCACAAATCACGGCTCTTCTAGCCCTGTCTTCTAGTGAGCTTCTTCTATTGTCCAGGATACTAGTGTCCGTCATCTACTGTCCCGCCGAGGCGCTTTTTTTCATGTTGTGTCCAAAGAGTGATCACCTTTGGCGATTTTTTCTTCTGGAGTGGTAAGGTGTGAGAAATAGTTTCACTTTATTGTGTAGGCCGAGGCTGGCAGGAGCGGCGCTTATATTCTCTTCGTATAGAGGTCGCTCCTTTCGTGGTGCGGTCCTAGTCAGCCAACTATTGGCTGACGACGTCTCAGAGCTTTCTCTGCTCTTGCGATTTACATCTTAGTGCCAGCGGTTGTTAACCCGGAACAGATCACAACATGCAGGTAGACCAATAAGCGCAGCGGCAATCGTGTGGTGATAGTTACATATTTGCGTTACTTATAGTAAATAAATTGATTTATTATCTGTTGCATGGTCTGAAGTTTCACATAATTCTTGTCTTCCTAGAGATAGTTGATGTTTGTATGAACTGAATTCTACGAATCAGTATTATACCTATATCAAGTAAATGCCACTTTTATAAAAACATGGTTCCTCTTCGACCAGGCAAAGTGTAAGTCTACTTAACTGAGGAAGCAGTTTCAGTGACATGAAAGATTTCGAATGGATGAAACTCAGTACACACTGAGGTGATAAAAGTCGTGGAACAGCTACTTATATCGTGTCGGATCTTTTACCTGGAAACAACTCGATGTGGCACGGACTCAACAAATCGTAGGATGTCCCCTGCAGAAATACTGAGCCATGCTGCCTCTATAGTATACACTGGAGTGACGAAAGTCATAGAATAGCTCCTAATATCTTGTCGGATCTCGTTTTAACCGGCGTAGTGCAGCATCTCGACGTGACATGGACTCAGCAAGTCTTTGGATGTCCTCTGGAGAAATACTGAACCACACTGCCTCTATAGTCACCCTAACTGCGAAAGTGTTGCTGGTGGACGATTTTTTGTACGGACTGACTACTCGATTATGCCCCATAGACGTTCCACGGGATTCATGTTGAGCGATCAGGGAGGCCAGATCACTCGCTCGAACTGTCCAGAATATTATTCAGATTTCTCGCCAACAATGGCGGCTCGGTGACATGGCGAACCGTCGTTCATAAAATTTTCATCGTTATTTGGGAACATGAAGTCCAAGAATGGCTGCAAATGGTCTCCACGTAGCCGAAAATAACAAATTCCAGTCAATGATCGGTCCAGTTGGACCAGAGGAACCAGTCCATTTCATAGAGAGACAGCCCACACCATTATGGAGCCACCATCAGCTTGCAGAGTGCCTTGTTGATAACTTGGGTCCATGGCTTCTTGGGGCCTGCGCCACCCTCGAGCCCTATCATCAGTACTAGCCAACCGAAGACGGGACTGATCTGACCAAGCCACCACTTTCGAGTCGTCTAGGATGATATGCTTACGAGGCCAGGGAAGAGCTGCTGCCGATGTTGTGCTGTTAGCTAAAGCACTCGCGTCGGTCGTCTGTCGTCGTAATACATTAACGTCATATTTCGCCGCACTTTCGTAACGGATACGTACGTCGTACGCCCCATATCGATTTCTGCGGTCATTTCATGTAATGTTGTCTTCTGGCACTGACAACTCAATGCGAACGCCACTGCGCTGTCCGTGGTGAGAGGTAATGCCTGAAACTTGCTATTCCCGGCAGACCCTTGACGCTGTGTATCTCGGAATATTGAATTCCGCAACGATTTCCGAAGTGTAATTCCCCGTGCGTCTAGCTCCAACTACCATTCCGCCGTCAGAGTCTGTTAATTCCCATAGTGCGACTATAATCACGTCGGTAATCGTTTCATGTGAAACACCTGAGTAGAAATGACAGCTCCGCCAATGCACTGCCCTTTTATTCCTTGCGATACTACCGCTATCTGTACATGCGGATATCGCTATGCCATGGCTTTTGTCACCTCAGTGTAGTTATGACAGATAATAACTGAAAAAAAATTGTTTCATAAGTGTATTTATCTGTAGGACCACAGTAGATAAAACAAGAAAAAGAATCTTAATCAAAGGAAAGCTGCTGTCTGGTTGTTTGAACTGGGGTACAAGTTGTTATTAATAATGTTACAGGTTTTTCCTTTGAGGGTATTTACATATACGTCAGAAATCATCTTACATTACTTTTTTTGCGTAGAGCCGTTGGATTTTCCAGAACTTCCACTATATTTATTATTATTATTAAGCGCCAAAATCATACAGAATAGTCTACATGATAATAACTTCGGTATTTGACCGTTATTTGTTCCCTTCTGGATACGGTACGTTATTGAAAGTTCAGTTTGTAGTCATTTTCAAGTGATTCAGTTATTATCATCGTGGATTAATTTGAGTCGCACTTGCACGATATTTCGATCGCGTAACTCACAATCTTCATCGAAATATTGTGCAAGTACGATGCGGATTAAAGCAGAAAACCAGAGTTTCCAAGATGACATTATTTGACGTAAATTTCGTTTTCTGACTTTTAGAACAGCCAGAACTATCGAGTCAATTGTACTCGCACACATAACTGAAGAACTACTGGTTGTTTTTATGACATGTGTTAGAAATTGTGTAAATGATAATCGTTTGTTATTCGACTTCCACTTTTTCCGTGAGGATAAACTATTGCAACTTCAGCTGTGCCACCATAGACAAGTGGCACATGTCGCGATATAGTTTCGACATGGACTACAACATTAGATGTAAAGGATTTCCAAAGTTCAGTAATGCATCACTCGAATACGACTGCAAAACTAAAATTGAAATAATTTATGAAGTAATGTGAGCAGTCTTGGCTGCAGTGTTAAATTGTTCTTGTTATTTCCCAATGTCGCGTTTCCCTTGTATTTAGGCATCTTCGGATTGTGGATTGATTGATGTTTAGTAGCAATGGTACATGGGATACCGCGCATAAAATATCCCAGCCGGTACATGCCCCTTGTCAGAACTTTATAAACATGTGCGGTGTCCTTGAAGTAGCTGAAAGTCATCCCTTGCTCCATCAACCTTTCTGAATTACGTCGCTAGTCTCGTTAGATCACGCAAATGGTAGCCAAGGAGAGACATAAATTTCTCGTGAGTCATTTGATAATAACGTAAAACATTTATATTGTATTCCCTCAAATCCGTATGTAGAGCACAAAATTCTCCACGATTATATCTTTTGTTGTATGTGTTGTGCGCCCAAAATTTTTCAAGTCGTCTTTTCATATTCTTTTCATTTTCATCAAACAAAATTAAATAGAATCCATGTCACTCATTTATTCACCATAATTTATTTCTTCAATGTCACCGAGTGAAATATTGTAATGATAAGACACTGTGCAATGTTACGAGCCCCTTCACGGAAAACATTCTTTATAGCATGAATGTCATTGATGTATTTAATTTTGCTTGATAAAATGAAAACAACAAGAAAAAATGACTTAAAAAATTTTGGTTGCACAGCATATGCAACAAAAGATATCATGCAGAGTTTTATACTCTATTTCCGATTTGACGGAATATGACGTAACTATTTTGAGTAATTGTCGAATGGCTCACGAGAAATTTACGTCTCTCCTTAGGTAGAATTTGCATGATCTAACGAGACTAGAGACGTAATTCAGAAACGCTGATGGAGCAAACGGAATGACCTTCAGTAACTTCAAGGAAACTGCACAGTGTTCTTAAAGTTTTGACGAAGTGCATTTATCTGCTGTGATATTTTAAGCGCGGTATGCCATGTACCCACCGTTACCAAATACCAGCCAATCCGAATGTTCCTTAATAGCCAGCCATTGTGACCGAGCGGTTCTAGGCGCTACAGTCTGGAACCGCGCGACCGCTACGAACGCAGGTTCGAATCCTGCCTCGGGCATGGATGTGTGTGATGTCCTTAGGTTAGTTAGGTTTAAGTAGTGCTAAGTTCTGGGGGACTGATGACCTCAGATGTTAAGTCCCATAGTGCTCAGAGCCATTTGAACCATTTTGTGCCTAAATAAAGGTGAAGAGGATCATTGGGAAATAATTTTTAAAAATTAACAGTGTAACGAAGTTTGCTTGTTTCTCCATACGATGCCTACTGGTTGTTGTACCAACCCCGTTAGGAAATGGAAAAAGTTTTTGAAATAATTTATCCAGAAGGAAATAAAATAACAGTCAAGTGGAGAAACATCATCGTTTTAGACAACTTCCACTACATCTTAAATCAACTACTAGTTCTTTGGTTTTGGGCCTAAATTAATCTCTTTCTTTTCGGCTGTTCTGAAAGCCAGTATAACGAAATTAAAGGTCAGATATTTAAAATACCTAAAATGACAGAAAGATCATGTGACTCTTAACGATTAATAATTAAAAAATTACGCTTCCAGCAGCATTTAAGACTACCTACATATGGATGTGTGTGATGTCCTTAGGTTAGTTAGGTTTAAGTAGTTCTAAGTTCTGGGGAACTGATGACCTCAGCAGTTAAGTCCCATAGTGCTCAGAGCCATTTGAACTACCTACATCCAAACTCCCCGCATGAATATATCGATAAATTCATCGTGTGGTGATGTAAACTGCACTAAGAATAAAGCTTACAGTTCGTATACTTACACTGCCCTTGGGTACACTGTAATATTTTGTATGCGTGGTAGTTGATCAGGTGAGACAGACTCCATGCCGAGTCGTCAGCGTCCTGCGTGCTGCCACAACCGTACCGCAGCCAGCCCCATGGCTCCCACACTCCCGGCAGTGTAAAGTTCTTGTAATCCGCAAATAGTTGCCCGGCTGGGTGTCCTTCGGCGTAGCCTGCGTGCCTTCTCCAGCGATAGCCGCTGGCACGACTCCAGGAAGAGGCGTTCACGTCACAGACCGACGCGCCGGTGTTGTGACGTCGTGTGCATCTCTGCCCCATGCGTCACTAGGAGTCTCCTGTCTACCACTCTTCGTTCCACTCCTGTATCAGTGGAAATGGTGTATTACCATTGCACCAAGCTCTCTTTCAGGTCGCCACTTTGATTCCTGAGCGAGTCTACGAGTATCAACTAATGCGCTACCCTCCATAATAGCTAAGCATGACTCCGAGAGAATGTCGTCGTTTGGTAATCTGGGTCAGTACGTGTATAGCTGGATTTCAAAATCTTCATACTAAGTACTGAGATCTTTCCTTGTTTCTGCGTCACTGAAACAATATTTAAATCTAAACAACATTAATGAGTGCTCTTGGGTATTCGGCTGAGCTGTTGACACCATTTACGAGGTGCACCCAAAAAGTAAGTTTCATTTGGCAATAAAAAGAAAACTAGAACAGATAGAGAAAAAGTATTTACCAAATAAACTACAAAAACCTTAAACTATATTTCTACATAGCTCACACAATTTTGTAGTCTGTGAACCACGAGGTATCATGTTCCTTGAGCTCGTCATCGTTGCATTTGAGCACCAAGAAACGTTTTCATGTGCAAAAAGAGATGGAAATCGCTATGGGCGAAGTCAGAGCTGTACAGAGGGTCGTCAAACTATTTCCAGCCAAAGTCCAGTAAGAGTTGTTGTGACTTATTCGCATCGTAAAGCTTATGCAAGTGAAATACGGCTTGTTTCGTGCTTCGCCTAGCGGTACAGACGATTCACCACAACTTTTAACTAGCCTAAAATTATCTGTTTTCCGGTCACTGAAACTGTCATACGGCCGGGAGATCGATGTGCTGACCACATGCCCCTCCATATTCTCAACCAGTGACGGCTGTTGTCTGAGGATGACACGGCGGCGGGCGGTACCGTTGGGCCTTCATGGCCTGTTCGAGAGGAGTTGAGTTTTTTTTAAAAAAATAATCTGTTTTAACGTCATTTTAGGATAATTCATTATCTTAAACTTGGCAACGGCCTTGCCGCAGTGCATACACCGGTTCCCGTCAGATCACCGAAGTTAAGAGCTGTCGGGCGTGGCCGGCACTTGGATGGGTGACCATCCGGGCCGCCATGTGCTGTTGCCATGTTTTGGGGTGCACTCAGCCTCGTGACGCCAATTGAGGAGCTACTCGAGCGAATAGTAGCGGCTCCGGTCAAAGAAAACCATCGTAACGACCGGGAGAGCGGTGTGCTGACCACACGCCCCTCCTATCCGCATCCTAAGCTGAGGATGACACGGCGGTCGGATGGTCCCGATGGGCCACTTGTGGCCTGAAGACGGACTGCTTGCTTGCTTATCTTAAACTTGGAATAACAAATTGGAAAGACGAAACGTTTCTTCCCAAACATACCCCAGGGGTCTCTTCTCAAATTTTCATTTTGCTCGCAGATAGCGCCAGATATGTTCTTCAAGCGTGCATTTCACAGGAAAGACGTTTACTGTAGGCCGAACTACGACCTTATAAATTTCGAACTCAGAAATCTACGCAAAATATTTACATATTGCACGAAATTCACTGTAAATGTAGTCAACCCATTTTTATCCCCTTCCAAGTATTTTATCCCTATTTCCTCAAAACCACAAACTTAACATTACAGACCTATTTCCCTCTGTCCAAAACTGGATTTTTGTTCGCATTTATGTTTCAAATGGACAGTTGACTTGTCTTTTATCTTCAACAGAATACCGCCAGTAGCAAGAAATTTACCTACGACGAGAAATGATAATCGATCCCTCTCTTCCTTTACTTACAGTAATCTTTCATCTGGTTCACCAGCACGGCACTGACTTGCAATTGACTACGTCATAATGGTTCGTAGGACAAACTCGTCCGCATAAATTTAACTTATGAAAGTTATGGTTACCGGAACTGAATTGAAGACAGAACATGATAAGAGAAGAGATGAGAACGTCAACGAAGCTTTTATCTAACACTTTTGATTATTAAATTTCGGTTCAGTTCCTCAGCTTAAATTTCGGTTCAGTTCCTCAGCGAAACTCCTCTCGTAGGAAGGTAATGGGGTCAGTTTAATGCGTTATTGCTATTCTCCCACTTCAGGCCGGAATGGAACACACGAATTTCATAGTACCACGATAAGCAACGACATTATTGACACGGGATAATGATTGCGCTCATGGTATGAAGGGAACATGCAAGTATCTTTAAAAGCAATAAAAATTTGTTTACACTCTTAAAATAAAACTGAATAAATCGAAGGTTCGCATGGTGACTTAAGTCTAAAACACAGTAGATGAAGAGCTTTCGGGTTTCCAGTTGGGTAGAAATCTTGAGATACCACAATGTCTCGACCAGCGTCATACTCATCATTTTGTAGCGAAACTTTACAATATCTCAACCCTCCCACTATGCTGTAAATTCAAGAGTTGTTCATCAGTAGTATACGCCGGGAAAGTCTACATTCACACATAAAATGCAATACTCGACTGCGTTCGAGGAATGGAAGACTGCACACTTTAGGCTATTTGAAAAATAATTGACAAATTTTATATAGACTGTTTAATTATTATCAGCGTTAATCTTGAAATCTATAGCTGATTTCCAATCAATTAACGTTATATTAACTACTCTTTAATTATTTAAAAGCAGACTTTTTGGTTGACATGTAGGAGCTTTCTGCCTTTTGGTATTTTGTGTCAAAGGACAATAACCATTATTACGAATTCTTTATCTCTATTCAAGACCTAATATCTCCTTCGCATTGCCCAATCTCTCTGTCATGCTGCCTTTTTACTACTCAATGACCGTCGTGATAAAATAAGAGAAATCAGAGATTCTACGGAAAGATTTATGTTTTCATATTTCACAAATGTCCTGCTCACCCGCTAGCAAATACATATGTGTCAATTGCAGAGCAATGATGTAGATGTAGCTGGAGAAACATCTAAAGTAAGCAACTATGGCTGTGTCATAGCTCTCTGCAATATGATTTATTCTGCTAATCATTTTGAGAAGATTTTTTTAATTTTATTTTTATGTATTTATTTATTTTTTACTGCCTGTCAGGCACCCATCGCACCTACATTAGGTTGATTCTTAACACATATTCTGTTGTGCATTTCATTAGATACTCCACTTCAGTGGTAATAGAATGTGAAGGGAAACTGGGGGGAATCTTAAAAAAAAAAAAAAAAAAAAAAAAACGCCCATTCGACTAGAACAATTTAGTGAAATCATGGAATATCTCATCTGGCATACCTGTCGGGATTTGAACCCCAGAACTTCCGAATACTGGTCTCTTTCTTATCTATTACATATGGAATCTCTTTATATTCTGCTTATATAGCCTTCTTTTAATTTTTTCGGAAGAAATACGTTTAACGTTTCCCATTTGTGATTTCTCGACGTGTCACTGGTTTGGACAGCTAACCCCACTACTTGCAGTCGCCCTAGCACTAGCCTTTAGGAAGATGTGGGTGGAAAACTCGCGCGCCGCAAGACTGATAAGCGTCGTTCTGAGCTAGGTAACTGTGCAGACCAAGCGACAGAAACGGCGCGAGCGGTCAGCGCCTCTTGCGTCAAAATGTCGCGTGGGTTAAGGTCGCAGCGCAGCGCAGCGAAGCAGAGTTAAAACTGCTCACAAACCAACTGCGTGACGTCTCCGGTAATGTGTGTCGCGTAGGCAGATAACTCGAATTCTTGTCCCTGTAAACGAGTGTGTACTTTACATTCCGTTATCACAGCCGGCAATCATAAACTGCTAGACGACAAAGACAGCATTCAACAAACGAAACTGGAATGCAATGCACTACACGCCTGGATATCCATTTGGTTTAGCCTCTGAACGCATCCGCACGAAGTACACTACTGGCCATTAAAATTGCTACACCACGAAGATGACGTGCTACAGACGCGAAATTTAACCGACAGGAAGAAGATGCTGTGACATGCAAATGATTAGCTTTTCAGAGCATTCACACAAGGTTGACGCCGGTGACGACACCTACAACGTGCTGACATGAGGAAAGTTTCCAACCGATTTCTCATACACAAACAGCAATTGACCGGCGTTGCCTGTGAAACGTTGTTGTGATGCCTCGTGTAAGGAGGAGAAATGCGTACCATTACGTTTCCGACTTTGATAAAGGTCAGATTGCAGCCTATTGCGATTGCAGTTCATCGTATCGCGACATTGCTGCTCGCGTTGGTCGAAATCCAATGGCTGTTAGCAGAATCTGGAATCGGTGGGTTCAGGAGGGTAATACGGAACGCCGTGCTGGATCCCAACGGCCTCGTATCAAAAATGGCTCGGAGCACTATGGGACTTAACATCTATGGTCATCAGTCCCCTAGAACTTAGAACTACTTAAACCTAACTAACCTAAGGACAGCACACAACACCCAGTCATCAAGAGGCAGAGAAAATCCCTGACCCCGCCGGCAATCGAACCCGGGAACCCGGGCGCGGGAAGCGAGAACGCTACCGCACGACCACGAGCTGCGGACAGGCCTCGTATCACTAGCAGTCGAGATGACAGGCATCTTATCCGCATGGTTGTAACGGATCGTGCAGCCACGTGTCGATCCCTGAGTCAACATATGGGTACGTTTATAAGACAACAACCATCTGCACGAACAGTTCGACGACGTTTGCAGCACCATGGACTATCAGCTTGGAGACCGTGGCTGCGGTTACCCTTGACGCTGCATCACAGACAGGAGCGCCTGCGATGGTGTACTCAACGACGAACCTGGGTGCACGAATGGCAAAACGTCATTTTTTCGGATGAATCCAGGTTCTGTTTACAGCATCATGATGGTCGCATCCGTGTTTGGTGACATCACTGTGAACGCACATTGGAAGCTTGTGGGGTGCTATTGGTTACATGTCTCGGTCACCTCTTGTTCGCATTGACGGCACTTTGAACAGTGGACGTTACATTTCAGATGTGTTACGACCCGTGACTCTACCCATTATTCGATCCCTGCGAAACCCTGCATTTCAGCAGAATAATGCACGACCGCATGTTGCAGGTTCTTTACGGGCCTTTCTGGAAACAGAAAATGTTCGACTGCTGCCCTGGCCAACACATTCTCCAGATGTCTCACCAATTGAAAATGTCTGGTCAATGGTGGTCGAGCAACTGGCTCGTCACAATACGCCAATCACTACTCTTGATGAACTGTGGTATCGTGTTGAAGCTGCATTGGCAGCTGTACCTGTACACGCCATCCAAGCTCTGTTTGACTCAATGCCGAGGCGTATCAAGGCCGTTATTACGGCCAGAGGTGGTTGTTCTGGGTACTGATTTCTCAGGATCTATGCACCGAAATTGCGTAAACATGTAATCACATGTCAGTTATAGTATAATATATTTATTCAATGAATACCCGTATATCATCTGCATTTCTTCGTGGTGTAACAATTTTAATGGCCAGTAGTGTACATAGCAGTAACAACACCCACATTCTATACGAGGGGCGTTCAGAGTGTAATTCAAATACGTTTTTTCCAGAAAGCAGGTTGGTTTTAGTTAGGATTTCAGTACACCATATTATTCCCCACTCTTTTATCTAAAAACCTGTTTTCACCATAATATCCGTTCAATGCGATAGCCTTACGTCACCTTACTGGGAGGGCCTGTATGACCCTATTTTTCCACCTTATTGGTCGCTGCCGGAGCTAACGTCTTATTGCACGAATAACCTCCCGCGTGCTGTTTCCTGCAGAGTGCATCCTTCGCTGGGCCAAACTATTGGGAGTCGGAAGATGCAGAGTCGGGAAGTAGGTGGATGAGCATAAAAATCCAGAATATTTGTGAGTTTCTCTCGGCTGCGCATACTTATGTAAGGTCTTGCGAATTATTGATAAGGAGAAGTTCGTTTGCATATTTGTGGCGGCGAACACGCTGAAGTCGTTTCTTCAGTTTCCTGAGGGTAGCAAAATACATTTCAGAGTTGATCGTTGCGCCATGAGAGAGGACATCATAGACAATAAACCCATCAGAGCCCCAGAAGACGGTCGCCATGACTCTACCTGCTGAGGATGCAGCTTTGAAGCTTTTCTTCGGTGGAGAACTGATATGGCGTTTCCCAATGGATTGCTGTCGAAGTTGTGAGCCCATGTTTCATAACCTGTGACGATGTTCGACGGCAATTCCGCACAGATGTTCCTTCGTCCTTTTTATGGTCTTCTGTTAGGCAGCGTGGAACCCAGCGGGCAGACCCTTTGAGTACCCCAACTGGTGGACAAGTGTTTCAGCATTACCAACAGAGACGTCCAGCTGTGCAGCGTGGTGTTTGATTGTGGTCCGTCGATCACCTCGAATGAGAGTGCCCGTGCATCTCAACATTCGCAGGAGACACAGTTGTGTGCTTCTTGTGCAATAATTTACTAACAGCAGTCGTCCCACGATCCATAATGGATCAACGAAGACAGTTGTGTGCGGTCGGCCGGCTGCCGGAGGCGGGACAAGTTCGCGCAATGTTGTTTCGATGATGACAGACGCCTAGCCCAATGACTCACAGTGCTTTTGTTCACCGCCAGGTCTCCGTAACTATTCTGCAAGCATCTATGACTATCTGAAACACTCCAGTTTTCCTCCTAAACAAACTCAGTGACAGCTCTCTGCATGCAACGCA
Source organism: Schistocerca serialis cubense (assembly GCF_023864345.2). NCBI lineage: Eukaryota > Metazoa > Arthropoda > Insecta > Orthoptera > Acrididae > Schistocerca > Schistocerca serialis. Next base: position 206,939,474 of record NC_064641.1, read on the forward strand.
CCTCCGTTACAAACGCCATTTTGTAGGCCACATGTAACGCCACTACCCATCGGTATTTCATGAAAATCTAGGAGCTGAAGCGAGAATATCCACTATATCCCACAATAAATTCCGCATTTTTTCAGCGGCAATCAGTCCAGAAAAAAATCTGGATTCTCATTCAGAAATCACATTTACATATTGTTTGTTCGTGTGAAGATCATGTTACGGCTCATTTAAGAAGGCGAAACATACGCCAGTACATATAGGAATTCGTCAGCGGCAGGAACGTGTTGTATAGAGACTATAGTTTATCGTTCAGCGATGTTGCTACTCGGACGGTCTGAATACCACGGCAGTCTTTCGAATACGGAATCTATGGATTTAGGAAGGCCATACTCAACGCCATGTAGGGTATCAACGGCCCCACGAGATAGCGCATGACACAGCGATATTGTTTGCTTTGCCTTTCAGGGTAGTGGAGCCACGTCTCGCAATTTGTGGAATGAAATGGGCTTATTTCAGCAAGACCAGTGTCCACAGGAACAGTGCAACGACGCCTGTACCACGGGCTGTCAGCACGGCGACCACTAATGGGACTTCCCCTTGACGCGGCTGACGATGGTGCACCAGTGACAACACTGGCTACATAAGTGACAACACGCCGTCTTTTCAGACGATTCCTTGTTTTGCGCACATTATCACATGGGAAGTATCACTGGCTGTGGTGAGAAAAGGTTTCAGTCATTATACATATCGTATCGGGGGTACGCTGTGCAACCGTTGTCGTTACACAGAAACGTAGCGATTTATGTGACGGTCAAAAGGGCTTGATCATTGGCTATCGGACCAAGGTTGGAAACATTCCCAAAACCGCTAAGTCTGTAAACAGTTCGCGTGCCGCCGTGGTTAAAGTACACCTTGCATGGCAAAATAGCGCTATTCAAGTTCGGCTCCGAGGCAGCCGTGATGCGCCATGGGCCACAGGTGACAGTGGTGAAGGGCGGCTGCAGATATATGCACTGGCGAATAGACGTGCAAATGTTAAGCGACTGACTGCCCAGATGAAACAAGATGCTACCAACAGTGTCTCATGAGCTACCGTTTCAGCTAACGTTACTGTTTGTGGGCCTCCGCATCAGGCACCAGTATCATGCTCGCGTGCTGACTGGCGTTCATCAGCGACGTAGGCTGGCATTTGCACGCCAATATCGCAACTGGACGTCCACTGTGTGGCGAGAAGTGGCCTCTTCAGATGAATCAATGTTTTGCGCTCCACGGAACAGATGCCTGTTGGCGTGTGCGGCGTGAAAAATCTGATAGCAAATACTCTGCAATAATCCTCGGAAGAGTCCAACTGCATGAGGGAGATTTATTGCCTGGCATTCCCTGTATGACCTCGTTATTCTGGAAGGCACAAATAAGCATCTATCCTTTCATACTTCCCTGATCACAAACGCCCCGGATTTACACCATCGAGAGTGTATGGGACCACATGGATCGGGCTGTTCGAGCCATGGATCCTCAGCCCCGAAACTTAGCGCAGCTGGCTACGCCACTGGAGTCAGAATGGCTCCACACATCTTTCGGTATCTTCGAGTATCTCATTAACTCTCGTCCTGCACATCTCGCAGGGATCCTCGCTAATAAACGTGTTATTCGTGCTTTTGACAGGTGGCCACATTAATGTGACTGGACGGTGTAGTTTGGAGTGCCATAGGGTACACAACACGATAATCTTTGGTTCACATAGCTGGTTCTTTGAACAGCAGGCATTACATGTTGAGGCCAGAATCTCCCTGTGCCCCATTTTGAACTTTCTGTGACGTTACCTGTCAGCAGGGTAACGAAAGGTCGCACGTGGTTTGCTTTCCTGAACTATTCACAGTGTGATCGTCTCATGCCCTGGCCTTCACGTTCTCCAGATCTCTCACCCAATGAATCATCTGGTCATGGGTTGTCGAGAGACTGGCACACCACCACTCGCCAACCACCGTGATTGATAAACTACGGCACGGGTCTGAAGCAGCATCGAACGACAGTCTCAGATCTATGAAGCAAGCTCATTTCAGCCATTTTTCCTACGCCCTGTAAACCATCAGGTTTTTAATCATGTATTCTTCCTAATGCTAATGGCCTTGCTGCAGTGGTGACACTGGTTCCTGTCATGTCATTGAAGTTAAGGGCTGTCTGGCTGGACTAACACTTGGATAGGTGACCGCCCTGGTCTGCCGAGCGCTGCTGACAAGTGGAGCGGACTCAGCCCTGGTTAGGCTAATTGAGGAGCTACTTGACTGCGAAGTAGCTGCTCGGGAGAGCGGTATGCTGACCACATGCCCCTCCATACCCGCATCCAGCGGAGCCTATTGTCTGAGGGTGACAAGGCGGTCGGTCGTTACTGCTGGGCCTTCCGAGGCCTGTTCGGACAAATATATTCTTCCTACTATACTATATAACCACCCTAAGTAAAATTCTGTTAGGTACTATACTTCCCTGTGTTGCAAATTTTACGATTAGGAGTGTAGATGTCTCTCAGTTAGAGGCACGTTCATAATCCTTTCAGTTACATTCTACTCTGCAGATAGATGACGTTCATCTGACACTGAAAATGTAATAAAACAGTCTAGACCGTTTAAAATATTTTATGTTAAAAATGGTGTCCGGTTTCAATGAATATCTGATCATCCTCAGACTTATACAGATTCCTTGCTGACTACTGGAGCTGGTGTTACGAAGCACTAACTGTTCCTGGCTGGTGCAGTTGCAGTTGCTCATCGCACCAGCCAAGAGACCAGCTTCAGTACTCAGCAAGAAGTCTATAACGGTCTGAGGATGAACAGATATTCGTCGAAACCGGTCACCATTTACGCGATCTAGACTATCTTTATTAAATTTTTAATAATATTTCATGACCGCTGACATTTCCTAAAACAGTGTTTCAAAAAATTTGCCTGATGCTTCTAAAAATATCTTAACATTATTATTGCCTTCATTTAAACTGTTTTGCCTCAAACTTGAAATATCATATACAATAGGCACTCGGAAAGTCTTCCGCATGAATCGGCTGTGGTTGGCTATACAGACGCGCAAGCAAACGGGCGCGCGCCCGCATATATATATATACTTTCTCTCACTCTCATTTCAGCCAGAGTATGCAGCATCTCGGATGTAGTTATTTATCACTTAGGATAAAAAATGTTGTGTTAACAAGAAGATTTTTGAGTTAATTTTCAGCAATTTTTTTTCTATAGTTGGTGAATCATGTAAGGTGTTGAAGAAGACTGTCCATGCCGCTCAACCAACACAAAATTATTTATAATTTTTTGCAGAGGGCAACTTGAACATTAGGAACGTTCCCCTCTGAAGTCCATTTTCAACGATGGACGGAAAGAAAGGAGCGTCAGTACAGGGGCAGTTGGAGGAAGATCTTTGTGTGCCGTACCATCAGACAGAGGAAACTTGGGACTGCCTTTCTCTTCAGTTCACGCCATTCCATTAAAGAGAGGAAGCTTTATTTTTTAAGAGAGAATTACGGTGTATATCGTATCTTGTGTTACAAAGAAATACTCGAAACAAGCTAAAGGTTTGAAACTTACTATGTAAATGTCATTGTTGGTGGGGGCGATACTTGGTACTTCATTTACAAAAATGTCCTAGTCATAATACTAAAAAAGGGGAAGAGTGTGGGGAAAAGGGGAAACTTTTGGCACTCCTAAAACCCTTGTCTGTCAGGAAAAGGAAATGTTTGTTTTTTCATCACTATAAGAGTTTCACCTCATGGCTAGAATGAACAGTGTCCATCTCAAGTCGTAGTGGTTAGTGAAACTGCTGTGTTGGCTACTATGAGAGTTAGCAGTGACACGAACAAGGAAGGAGAGAAGCTACGATGGCCGTTGGCAGAAATCCAAAATGATCTGTACAGAATTGCAGATTTATAGAATACTTTATTTCTAAGAGGAAAGATACAGAACTTCTCGTTATGAAATGGCCTGCTACTTGCAATTACGGTTACTCTCTACTACTATTCGCAGAACGTCCTCCTATGACTCAGTACTGATGCTCTCGAAGTCTGAGACCGAACTGGGGCCGACCAGCAATGGGCGGCCCGTTAATTCAGCGTTGTCAAGGGGCTCTGATCTCTGTCCCCCTGGAGGTGTGGCGCTGCCCGCTCTTTCCATTGGCACGCAAGTCAGCTCCCTGACGCCGTTTCGCGGCGCTGCGCTGGTCGGCGAGCAGTCGATACGTTCCGACTGCACAGAAACCATCAAACGAAACTTCAGACCCTGTAGTTGGTTAAATAAAACGCTCTTTGCCTGCTATGTACACTATATGATCAAAAGTGTCCGGAAACCTATTACCAAACATTTATATGGGGTGTGTCCACTTTCGCCTTTATGACGGCTTGAACTAGAAGTCAGACAATTTAGTGATGTTGGACGATGGGGTCTATAGCGAAATCTACGTTTCAACTCATCCCAAGATTCCATTAGGTTAAGGACGGGACTATGGGCAGGCCAGTCTATTTTAGGAATGCTATAGTCCACAAACCACTGTCCCCCTATTGTACACAGCAATCAAAGCTGTAAAATGTATTCATATGCTTTCACATTTAGCGTTGTCTTAAGTACAATAAGTGCCTAGCCCTTGCCTATGTCCCTGCGTCTGCTCGTAATATTTCAAGAACTATTTTTCTTCCTCCACGCAGTCATATTCTATAGAGATGGTACTGATGAAAAGTTTTAATGATTATTACGAAAGTTTTGCATATCTGTTATCCACCCCGAAGGTACTAAAAGTCAAGTCGGAAAGAAGTAGCTTAGAAAATCTTCGTTCTAACTGTTTTTGAGTACTGCTTATCACTCTGGCCCGTCTAGAGTTTACGTCACAGTTTCGTTTCGTAACTACGAGAGCACCATGCTGGTCTTATCAAACTTCTGTAGCAGGCACTACAAGATCCGTTGACGGTCACGGAGGGTTTATTGTTAAAATTGGAGAGCTACGATTCAGGAAGAGGGAGGCAACGTATTCCTTTCTCTCTTATACACCTCCCGAAATTATCTTCATAGGAGAATAAGAGAAATTCTAGCTTGTGGTAGTCTTACTGAGAATCGTTCTTCCCGCCCGTCATTTGCAAGCTGTGCAGCATCTTTCTTCGATGGTTTACCATTTTAGGTTTTTCACGATTTCTGTTTTTCTTTCCAGTCATTAAAGCCGTGACCATTCTCACCGCTCTTCCATGGATGCCCCTCTAAGTCCTACTTTGCACAGTATTGAAGAGTAGGTCGTATAAGTGTTTTGTAGGCAACCTCGTTTGCAGAAAATCTGCAATTTACCAATATCCTACCAATGGATAGTAGCCTGCAGTTTGCCTTACCAATAATTGAGACTTTACGGTTGTTCACCTGTTACCCTCAAATATTTTTATGACATGACTGACAAATTGTGACTGATAAATTCAGTGGCCAACGCGTACCATACTTATTAAACTCTGGCACTCTTTGCGATAAATTCTACAATTTATCACTAAAATCTTGATTTTATCATCTGTCTAGGCCATTTGTTGAGGTCTGATGTGAGTAATTTTGATCCATCTGCAGCAACGTTTACCCTGGCTGATTGCAGACTCAACATTTTAGGCGTCACACAAACAGTTGTCTCATTAAGTACTTGTGAATCAGTCTGGCAGAGACGAACAGTGATTAGCAATCTGAAGGGCTTGTAAAACTCGTTGCGTTATGATTCGGTGTAGTGCCGAAAGGAAAAGATTACATTGGCCGTAAGCGGCAAACGGACTTCTTAAAACACTGTCTAATTAATGTTTGTAGATATCTGCGCACAGTCATCCGTCATTTTGACGGTAATCATAGTTCCATGCAAATACCGGTGTCGGTAGTTTCAAAAACTGATTTCAGCTGGATGGATTACTGTATACACGTTTCAAGAGGTATCGCGCACACTATACGCAAACATTTAGCAAGCGTTCTCAGACTTGAACTTGAGATTCACTCTAGACGGATACAGATGGGGTACACCAATTTCGTCCTTCGTCTCCGTCCCCGGGTGCGGTGCGGGAGGGGGGCGGGAGGCAGAAACGGCATTCGGCCACTCACTGTCACTGAACAATGCCGACCCCGGTTTCCGGATTAACACTTTCGTACTAGAACATCAGAGATCAGATACACGAAAACACAGAACGTCTGTGCTAATGCAATTCAGGTTAACTCCACAGTCTAGTCACACTAATGTGATCGTCGCCTATGTTCGACGTCACTGTTCAATTACCACTCGCAGATTTGTTTTGAAGTTAGTTATTTAGCGTTTAACGGTTTCACATAATAATATCACGTAACAGAAAGCAAATTCATTTTAAAAATAATTATATGCGCTACAACACATTCACATTTGAGTCTTTAGCACGGAAATCTGCAAGGAATTGTCCATTGATTTATTTCTTTCGTGACACTTTTGTATAATTCACATTATACTTCCTTTTTTACGTAAGGTTTTATGTCAGAATATTATCTTAAGCTTTACATATTGCAATCTTGATAAAATTTGCGCACTTAGTCCTGTGTTTAGAATGACGAGTTACTTTCTCATGTTCGTCCCATAAGTATGCCATAAGCCGTCCGTTAATTTAAGTCCAAAAATTGTATAAATTGCCACAGATTTATACGGATGAACATTTAATCAACACATTGCATAGACATGGAAATACTGGGGTATCAGTTTAGTAGCGTTCTGTCAAGGTGTTCATTCTATAACACTCGGCCCAGTTATAGTTATGTGACCACCGCCCAGGTTCAACGTCAACATGCGTTAACCATTCACTGACGGCAAGTGGCAGCACTAGCAGTGGAGGGTATATAAAACGTGGGGAGAGGGGGATGTGGAAAACAGTGGAGTCATTGCTGTAATGCGGAAATTCAGAAAGTAGTGTGATGTCCAGAATGGCATGATCATTGGGTTTCAGACAAAGGGTGGAAGCATCTCCATACGGCTAAGTTTGTAAACTGTTCGTGTGCGACCGTGGTTAAAGTGTACCGTGCATGGCAAAATGGCGCTAAACAAAACTTGCACGGAGGCAGCTGTTGTGCACCACGGCCCACAGATGCCAGGATGTATGTGTATACAGATGCGAAACTGTTGGTCAACTGACCGCCCAAATGAAACAAGAGGCTACCAACAGGGTCTCCCCAATGACCGTTCAGCGAACGTTGCTGCGTACGATCCTCCGCAGCAGGCGCCTGCCTCATGTGCCCATGCTGACTGCTGCTCTCGTTATTGTGGACGGCACAATGAATAAAAAGAAGTTTGCATCTATCCTTGTTTTTCCTTGGCATGATGACGCCTATCAGCAGGACAATGCAAAGTGTCACACAGCTCGCAGTGTGCGTGCGTGGTTTGAAGAACAACAGGATGAGTTTACCTTACTCCCCCAGCCACCAAACTCCCCGAATTTAAACCCAAACTAGAATCTATGGGACCACGCTGTACGCGCCACGAATCCTCAACTAAGCAACCTAGCGTAATTGGCCATTTCTCTGGAGTCGGTGTGACTTCACATTCCCGTCAGTACCTTCCAGAACTGCACTGACACTCTTCCTGCACGTCTCACAGCAGTCCACGCTGTAAAAGGTGGTTATCGGCTTCTGACAGGTAGAAATGTCGTCGGGTAGACAGTTCGCCGGGTGCAAGTCTTTCGATTTCACACCACTTCGGCGACTTGCGCGTCGATGAGGATGAAATGATGATGATTAGGACAACACAACACCCAGTCCCTGAGCGGAGAAAATCTCCGACCCAGCCGGGAATCGAACCCGGGCCCTTAGGATTGACATTCTGTCACGCTGACCATTTTTTGTTGTTATTGTTGATCGTTGTGTTTGGTCGTTGCGGACGTCACATGACATCCGGTGAAGTTCGTTTGTTGATCCTTCCACTCAGTTTTTTGTTACACAGGCCAACCAGCTCTCTGACCGAACTCGCTGAGCTACCGTGCCGGCACACCACTCAGCTACAGGGGACGGATATCTGACAGGTGGTCACATAATGGTGACTGGACAGTGTATAAGCACGCAGTGGAAAGCGAACAGGTATTCGACGACTTCAATGACGAGAAGAATTTTGAACAGGCTGCATCGTTGGACTCGTAGACAGTTTGGCAGTTCTGACTACTGTGAGCGGTTCTGACTGTAGCGTACCGTCGAACTGAAGACTGAAGAAAGTCTGAAAAACTTTATGATTACTGCACGAAACTGTCCGATGACGTAGCTGACATTTGACATCGAGCTGTCTGGTGTGCCTCCGTTAGCATTACACCAATATTGTGTTAATAGTAGCCATAGCGCCATGTCAGACTTTACACCCGTCCACCGTTAACAGTTTTCGATGCCCTCTTTGTGATCGCTGCCATAACAACAATCGCAGATTTATTGGGGGAATGTAGACCTTCAGTTTCAATTCTTATGACAGAATGCAGAGTTCACGAGGAATGTAAATGTGTCATGTTACTCGATGTGACGACCACACTCTGTTCCCTGCTGCACTAGGTATTTACTTGGTTCAAATGGCTCTGAGCACTATGGGACTTAACATCTGAGGTCATCAGTCCTCTAGAATTAGAACTACTTAAGCCTAACTAACCTAAGGACATCATATACATCCATGACCGAGGCAGGATTCGAACCTACGACCGCAGCGGCAGCGCCGTTCCCGTCTGAAGCGCCTAGAACCGCTCGGCCACAGCGGCCGGCAGATATTTACTTACAGACTATGTGAGAGAAACGTAGGAAAGCGCCGGCCGGTGTGACCGAGTGGTTCTAGGCGCTTCAGTCTGGATCCGCGCGACCGCTACGGTCGCAGGTTCGAATCCTGCCTCGAGCATGGATGTATGTGATGTCCTTAGGTTAGTTAGGTTTAAGTAGTTGTAAGTTCCAGGGGAATGATGACCTCAGATGTTAAGTCCCATAGTGCTCAGAGCCATTTGAACTAATTTGAACCGTAGGAAAGCGTCATTCTCCAACAGTGAAGCAGATTGAATGTTTGGTGATCATGCCGTGCCGCTGTAAAGATACTAAAACCACATGGTAAGGACTAAGTAATCGTTTTAGGTAGAGTGTTAGGTGCTCTCCAAACACAAGGAAACTATCATGTAGAAAATCTTTCACTCCCCTTTTGAAAATATATGAGAAAACTCATTTCTTTGCTGTAGAGCAGAACGATAACTGCCTCGTTCTAGAGAAATGAAATCAAAGCAATTGCACCTGCTCAAATTTAGCAAAATTGGAAGGATGTTAACGTGTTGGTGGTTCCTATAGAATGATATCCCGACCGTTGCTGTCGTGGGAAATGAGGAACGCATCTACGAAAATATCTGAATGTCACCATTCATGAATAAAGTTCACATGTGAACTCTTCAGTGATGTTCTGCAAGTGGCAAAAACACGATTGGGTGCCTGGCTAACAAGCAACCTTAAATGTATCAGGTACCTGAATTTTACTGAGCTCGTGGTGTCCGGTAAGCTGCACGTAGTACGGATTTACCCTTGCATTGCTAAGCTCTACTCATTCCCTGATTGATTGCTCCGCACCCACAGAACACTGTATGGCATTTGATACAATCGTTTTTGTTCGTTATACACAAAATAGTTTCAACGATATTTGGCGATAATCTATCGACTTTTATTCTGAAAAGAACGGTGTTGTAGTACAGTGGCCACCTTAGGTTTTATTTTGCGAAGATGTCCATTGTCTACGGAAACGCCAAGTGTGTATCCATTATAGTTCACAGAAACACATGCACGTTTCATAATATAAGCCTGATGATGTTGGCGAAGTATCGGGCGAAATACACTCCTGGAAATTGAAATAAGAACACCGTGAATTCATTGTCCCAGGAAGGGGAAACTTTATTGACACATTCCTGGGGTCAGATACATCACATGATCACACTGACAGAACCACAGGCACATAGACACAGGCAACAGAGCATGCACAATGTCGGCACTAGTACAGTGTGTATCCACCTTTCGCAGCAATGCAGGCTGCTATTCTCCCATGGAGACGATCGTAGAGATGCTGGATGTAGTCCTGTGGAACGGCTTGCCATGCCATTTCCACCTGGCGCCTCAGTTGGACCAGCGTTCGTGCTGGACGTGCAGACCGCGTGAGACGACGCTTCATCCAGTCCCAAACATGCTCAATGGGGGACAGATCCGGAGATCTTGCTGGCCAGGGTAGTTGACTTACACCTTCTAGAGCACGTTGGGTGGCACGGGATACATGCGGACGTGCATTGTCCTGTTGGAACAGCAAGTTCCCTTGCCGGTCTAGGAATGGTAGAACGATGGGTTCGATGACGGTTTGGATGTACCGTGCACTATTCAGTGTCCCCTCGACGATCACCAGTGGTGTACGGCCAGTGTAGGAGATCGCTCCCCACACCATGATGCCGGGTGTTGGCCCTGTGTGCCTCGGTCGTATGCAGTCCTGATTGTGACGCTCACCTGCACGGCGCCAAACACGCATACGACCATCATTGGCACCAAGGCAGAAGCGACTCTCATCGCTGAAGACGACACGTCTCCATTCATCCCTCCATTCACGCCTGTCGCGGCACCACTGGAGGCGGGCTGCACGATGTTGGGGCGTGAGCGGAAGACGGCCTAACGGTGTGCGGGACCGTAGCCCAGCTTCATGGAGACGGTTGCGAATGGTCCTCGCCGATACCCCAGGAGCAACAGTGTCCCTAATTTGCTGGGAAGTGGCGGTGCGGTCCACTACGGCACTGCTTAGGATCCCACGGTCTTGGCGTGCATCCGTGCGTCACTGCGGTCCGGTCCCAGGTCGACGGGCACGTGCACCTTCCGCCGACCACTGGCGACAACATCGATGTACTGTGGAGACCTCACGCCCCACGTGTTGAGCAATTCGGCGGTACGTCCACCCGGCCTCCCGCATGCCCACTATACGCCCTCGCTCAAAGTCCGTCAACTGCACATACGGTTCACGTCCACGCTGTCGCGGCATGCTACCAGTGTTAAAGACTGCGATGGAGCTCCGTATGCCACGGCAAACTGGCTGACACTGACGGCGGCGGTGCACAAATGCTGCGCAGCTAGCGCCATTCGACGGCCAACACCGCGGTTCCTGGTGTGTCTGCTGTGCCGTGCGTGTGATCATTGCTTGTACAGCACTCTCGCAGTGTCTGGAGCAAGTATGGTGGGTCTGACACTCCGGTGTCAATGTGTTCTTTTTTCCATTTCCAGGAGTGTAGTTTCGCATCAAAGCAGACCCACAATCGTGTTCTGATTAACCATTCATTTCAGCAGCCATTGCGTGTGTACCTGTCTGTGCGTACGTGGATTGGTGTTCGTGTTTTACATTGTTCTTCTGTTTGCCCATTTAGTATACGACGCGAAAAACTGAATCTTCTTTTCCTCCAGCGTGTGTCCCGTCTGCGACAGACTAATAATCACTGGCGATTGCCCACCCAGTATTTGGTTATAATTATTATTATTATCATTATTATTATTATTTGTTTTAAAGTCTGCAACCGCTGGCCAAATACGTCATGTACTTTCTTCGTTTCTTATGTTGGAACGTTAATTTCTTGCAAATACCACTTCAAAATAAAATTTTTCGTAGTAAATGATGATCACTGGCTAGTCGTTGAAAGCGGTCGTGATATACACCAGTGTGTAACTGGAGATGTTGTTTAATTACTATGAATATGCTTTTGTTAGCGCTTGTTATCTTACGAGACATGGAGTTCAACCGGACCCGGAAAGAATCCACGCAGCGGATCAAAGATCGCGAGTTAGTACACCAGCCCGCCTGAGTGTGGTTCTTAGGCGGTTTCCCACAGTAACTTAGGCAAATGTTGGGCTGGTCCCCAAGTTCTTCCTCATAGAAAGCGATGCTCATACAGTTTAACTCCGATAAAACAGAAAATGTTAACGCTTTTCACAGGCAGATGGTGCACACGAGTTCCTTCCCTTAGTTTAAGTTGGCGACTGTAGCGCCAGGAAGGGCTTCTGACCAAAACGGTTAGTAAAACAATTGGCCAAACCCTGACAAAGTGGAACCCGTTTAAGCAGGAAAAGGAAGAAAGATTCTTTTGCTGGCGCAAAGCTCCACTGAAAAAATTTGAGGCGCAAGATCAACTTGATTGCTTAGAAATTATAATGATTAACAAACCAATGTAATTTAATACGATTAATAAACTCCTTTCTGTAAAACTAATTAAGGGGCAATTTTATTCATCTGGGCGTGTAGTATTAGCTATTGATTATTGTACTTATAAGAGTATGCAGTATGTCCGAAAAGTTCCCGTGCCCCTGTATCAAAACAGCGAATTGTGCACTGTCCATACACATTTAAGTAACCACCTGTAAAATACCTGAATAATCGACTTTTGCAGCGTGGACTACTGCAAGATGTGCAGAAAGAGAGACATTGTGGTCCTCGAAGGAACCGACAAGGATTTTGAGTTACGCCGACTCGGTTGAGGATCCACGGCGCATACAGTCCGATCGAGGCCGTCTCGCAGATTCTAGTTTGGCTTTAATTCGGGGAATTTACTTGCCGGAAGAAAATGGGAAACTCATCCTGGTGCTTTCGAACTACACACTTACACTGCCAGCTCTGTGACACGGTGTATTACGCTGCTGATAGATGCCATAGTGCTGAGGAAAAGCAATCTACTAGACATAGCCCCAAGGATAGATGTATATTTTTGATCCAATGTGCCTTCCAGAATGACGAGATCACATAGAGAATGCTACGAAAATATTCCACAAACCATCACGCTCCCTCCTCCGACATGGATCCTTTACTTTAAGACGTTCCACGCCCTACACGCCAACGTCCATCCATCCAACGGAGCGTAAAACGTGATTCATCTGGAAAGACCACCTGTCGCCACTCAGTGGACGCCCAATGTCGTGTTACCGTGCAAAATTTCCAGCCTTCGTCACCGATGAACAGCAATCAGCTTGGGTGGGTGCATGAACAAGGCGCTGGCTGCGGAGGCTCATTCATAGCAACATTCTCAGAACGATCGTTGAGGAGACACTGCTGGTAGCTCCTTGATTCATCTTGGTGGTCAGTTGCGCAACAGTTGCACAACTATTCGCCCGTGGTCCGGAATACTTTCCTCGGTAACGGTTTTGGATAGCGCCATTTTGCCGTTCACGGTGACTTAAACCACAGTTATACACGAACAATTTACAAACTTAGCCGTTTCGGAAATGCTTCTACCCTTGGCCCGAAAGCCAATGATCATCCCCTTTTGGACGTCAGATAAATGGCTCCATTTCCACATTACGACAACGATTGCACTGTTTTTCGCGTCGCCTGTCACGCTGTATACAGTGTGAGTCGCGTAAGACGTAACACCCCCCTTTATTCCGGGGGCGATTGCTCGTATCGGCACGCGGTTTTCGGCGAATCATAGCGGACTATGGTGCACATACGTTAGTACATGCACAATAATCACAACGTTTATATTGACCGAGATAATGAGGCAGGTACATGTTTTATAAATGGGACGCTATACTTTTTTTTACCATCATTCGAACGCTCTGGAAAAGACGCGCATAATGATGTAACGCATGTTGCTATTGTGATTCAAACTTTGCTTAAAAGAGGGCGGATGAGGATATACGTACGTAGCGTAGGCCGTGCATGCTGCATAGAGCACGGCAACTTGGCCTGCGGGTCGCGCGAGGCGTGTTTACGGTCTGCAGCCGCTTCCGACCGCCTCGACCTTCAATCGTACAATATTTCCCAGCGTCTTTTAACCGAAGTTTGAATCACAATAGCAACATGCGTTACATCACTATACGCGTCTTTTCCAGAGAGTTCGAATGATGGTAAAAAAAAGTATAGCGTCCCATTTAAAAAACATGTACTTGCCTCATTATCTCGGTCAATATAAACGTTGTGATTATTATGCATGTACCAAAGTATGTGCCCCATAGTCGGCTATGATTCGCCGAACACCGTTTGCCAATACGTGCAATCGCCAACGGAATAATGGGGATGTTACGTCTTACGCTGTAAGTAGGCCGTTTAGGTTTTTACATTGGTAACGCCACGTAGCGCTCTGTATGAAAATCACTGGCTGTGCTGTGTGTAGTCTGTGGCTGGTTTGCATTGTTGTTTGCTATTGTGGTGTTGGGCAGCTGGATGTTAACAGCGCGTAGCGTTGCGCAGTTGGAGGTGAGCCGCCAGCAGTGGTGGATGTGGGGAGAGAGATGACGGAGTTTTGAGAGCGGATGATCTGGACGTGTGTCCATCAGAGACGGTAAATTTTTAAGACTGGATGTCATGAACTGCTGTATATATTATGACTTTTGAACACTATTAAGGTAAATACATTGTTTGTTCTCTATCAAAATCTTTCATTTGCTAACTATGCCTATCAGTAGTTAGTGCCTTCAGTAGTTTCAATCTTTTATTTAGCTGGCAGTAGTGGCGCTCGCTGTATTGCAGTAGTTCGAGTAACGAAGATTTTTGTGAGGTAAGTGATTCATGAAAGGTATAGGTTATTGTTAGTCTGGGCCATTCTTTTGTAGGAATTTTTGAAAGTCAGATTGCGTTGCGCTAAAAGTATTGTGTGTCAGTTTAGTGTTGATCAGAATCGGTAAAGAGCGAAATGTCTGAGTACGTTCAGTTCTGCTCAGCTGTTTGAAAAACAAATAACGTAAGGGGTTTATCAGCACAGTAATTCATTAAATGTTTCGAAGGGGACGTTTCAACGCGACTCACCCTGTATACTGTCCACTACTACTACTGCCACCTACCGTCTGTGAGTATTTATTGCACGTTGACGCCGAAGACAGGCTTGGGTCAAATTAATGTGACTAGGTCGTGTATGTAAGAGTATTTATAAGAGCTATATATCCAGCGAATCTTTATATGTACCATCGTGCCTTACGCAGAGATCTAAGCGTCTACACATTGTTTTTGACGTCATTCGGAGCGTCTTAAGAGTTGTGTTTCGAAAGGATTTTTCATTGTCTTTGCACATTTCCTCATTGTTCTTGCACTGAAGCTGAGACTCGCGAAGTAGATTATCCCCGTAATAATTTGTCTGGCCTGGTAAGGTCCGGGCTTCATGGTGTCCATTTCAATGAGGCTAAAGATATTGCTGAACCACGCTCAATGCAGCGGTCTTGAAACTGTCTCTCAAGAAACGCACGCACTAGAGTAGCAAAGTCTGGTGGAGGTCTGTCCTTATGTAACCACACATGATCCATAGTTCGCTAGTCTTCGAGCTGCACGTTTGCAACATTTCCAAATAAGAATTTCCATTGGCATACTCTTCGAAAAACTATGGTTCCAACAGGTGTCGTGGTGGCTTGGTTCAAAAGGCTCTGAGCACTATGGGACTTAACATCTGTGGTCATCAGTCCCCTAGAACTTAGAACAAATTAAACCTAACTAATCTAAGAACATCACACACATCCATGCCCGAGGCAGGATTCGAACCTGCGACCGTAGCGGTCACGCGGTTCCAGACTGAAGCGCCTAGAACCGCACGGCCACACAGGCCGGCCGTCGTGGTGGCATCCCAATCCATACCATAGTAGGAGGCGGGTTGCTTTCCAGCCGTTACACACAATGGAGATTTTCCTCCAGAAAAACCACATTCCTCCTATTTGAACTTAAATATATCGCCCATTCATCTTGTACGAAGCAAGGTATTTGCAGATTGTCCAACAAAACAGACAGGCTGCGACTTACTACTTCGTGTCGTTGTCAGATAATTCGTTCAAAAATTCATACTAAATTTTATCATTTTCAATTTTTTTTGTTTTGTTCACGAATTGTTGACCGCGGTTCTTGAGGTCCAGCTGCTTTTTTGCGAATATATTTCATTGCTAACTATTCAGTTGATTGAGCGACAGCGGCAAAGTTTTCCTCTCGCGTTTTCTTATGTCCGTCTTTATATGTACCATCGTGCCTTACGCAGAGATCTAAGCGTCTACACATTGTTTTTGACGTCATTCGGAGCGTCTTAAGAGTTGTGTTTCGAAAGGATTTTTCATTGTCTTTGCACATTTCCTCATTGTTCTTGCACTGAAGCTGAGACTCGCGAAGTAGATTTCTGCGGCACTGCCTGAAACGAGACGGCATGAGAGCGTACGTAAATCGTACAGAAACTGTAAACTTTATTGAGGCCATATTGCTTCAGGCCGGTAGTTTGATAAACTGGGGCACTTCCGTGGCGCCGTAGAGAGTAAGCTGCAGTCGACTGTATAGCGCAGTATCAGAACCTCCTTCCCCTCACATTTTTGCTTCACTGGGGAAACCGCTGTTGCCTAATTACCCAACGCGTCAATCCTTAGGCTACTCACAAGGGAACCTCCCCATCGCACCCCCCTCAAATTTAGTTATAAGTTGGCACAGGGATAGGCCATGAAAAACTGAACACAGATCAATCGAGAAAACAGGAAGAAGTTGTATGGAACTATGAAAAAAATAAGCAAAATATACAAACTGAGTAGTCCGTGTGCAAGATAAGCCGCATCAAGGTATGTGTACACTGAGGAGCACCGTGGTCCCGTGGTTACCGTGAGCAGCTACAGACCGGAAGGTCCCTGGTTCAGTCCTCGCTCGAGTGAGAAGTTTTAATTTTTTATTTTCAGACAATTATCAAAGTTCATGCACTCAGAAATGATCAACTTCGCTCTCCAAAATTCCAGGACATGTTCAGATTTGCTTGGACACATGCAGGATTTGACGGTCTACACACGGAAAAACTTGAAAACGTTAAAAACGTATGTTTTGACAGAGCACAGGGAAAACTGTGCGACTGTGAAACTGTTGCATTCATTTGTTGCCATTTATGTGACAAACTCTTATGTTTTCATAACTTTTTTGGGAGTGATTATCACATCCACAAGAAAACCTAAATCGGGCAAGGTAGAAGAATCTTTTTACCCATTCGCCAAGTGTGCAAGTTAGGTGGGTCGACAACATATTCCTGTAATGTGACGCACACGCCGTCACCAGTGGCGTATAGAATATTTCAGACGTGTTTTCCTGTGGAGGAATCGGTTGACCTATGAATTTGCGATCAAATGTTTTCGGTTCCTATTGGAGAGGCACGTCCTTTCGTCTACTAATAGCACGGTTTTGCGGTGCGGTCGCAAAACACAGACACTAAACTTATTACAGTGAACAGAGACGTCAATGAATGAACGGCCAGATCGTGACTTTGCGAAAATAAAGTAAGTAAAATTTTCATTCGAAGGAGGACTCGAACCAAGGACCTTTCGTTCCGCAGTTGATCACTCTAACCACGAGACCACGGCGCTCTTCAGCTTGCATAGTCCTTAATGTTGCATATCTTACACTTGGACTACTCAGTTTGTATATTTTGCTTATTTTTTCATAGTTCCACACAACTTCTTCCTGTTTTCTCGATTGTTCTGTGTTCAGTTTTTAAAGGCCTATCCACCGTGTCAATTTATAACTAAATCTGAGGGGGGTGCGATGGGGAGGTTCCCTTGTCAGTGATTAGAACCATTTAAATATATGTCCCTTTCACTTCTAAATAGTTACGTAATATGCACAGTGCCAAGAAGCTTGGAAGTAGATTTGCAATTCGTTATAACAGTACAGTGGAGACAGCTCCGTATATGACACATGGACAAATATACGCGTCCAATATTCTTTCACATGTCTCGAATGATAAATGAATTTATGAAACGTTAACAAATGTAAAGGAATTCCAGAGAATACTGTAGTAAGTTTATTTGTATCTTCTTCTTTCGTTTCCTCCAGAAGTAGAGCACTTTATTTTAACCGTGCCTAACCTTGAGATTTAACTTGCATCCACTAATCTCCTTTCTTTCCACAGTTCATTTCTTACAACTTTCCAACTTTGGCTTTCATTAAAAACGCTCGTGTGTTTCATGTTTCTTTTGGGAATAAGCACGATCCTAGATGTCCACCTCTGGAAGATCACGGTTAACCTCAGCGGACTTGCGCTCCTTCTTTTTCTCTTCAGAAAATATGTAAAAATTCACTTTGCCTGTCTATTTTGGGTCATTCGTTTTGTGTCTATAGAAAGCAATCCTCCCTTTTCGCGTCATGTTTTGACACCATTTCCACATGCTAATACAGTTCTTTGCTGTGGCGTCTTTCGTACTCACTATTCTCTCTCTTACATGACCTAAGACCTTCTTCGACATTTGTCTTCCTTTTGCGTTTACCCACTGTCAGAGCTCGTCGTTGAACGACACAGTTCATTTGTTGGTAACATCAGTAGATCGTCTTGTTGCTGTATAATCCTAAATTTTGTCGTTTTGATGTGTGTGTGTGTGTGTGTGAGTGTTAGAGAGAGAGAGAGAGAGAGAGAGAGAGAGAGAGAGAGCACGCGCGCTCTCGTCTGTCTGTTGGTCACAACACTCAGGAATAAGACACACGTAGGTACATATGTAGCGGCGTTAAGGAGTACGGGAATTTCTTCGCGTCATTAGCGTTAGTGCACCCTTGACTAGCCATTGTAGTGCGGGAGGCTCACCGAGGAAAGAGCAGTATCTGCATAAAATTAGGCACTTTTATCGAACTATCCATTACGCGAAGAGGATTCTAGTGGTTTATGATACGTGAAGCTATCTGCTTTGATCCTAAAAATATGCGGGCATTAACCTCAATTCTCGTTAAAAGCCTTCCCTGTCCTCGTTTAGGTGCTGCTGCGATTTAGAAGAAGCAGCAGTCAACCAGTTTCAATTCTCTTCCGCGGCATACTACTGAAACTGGATGCTAAGAGAATGACTTCTCGAGTAGAATTAACGCAGTTCAGCGTCTTGTGTTTTCATACTCGTTTACTGATAGAAATATGTGACAGTAAGTGAATTTGTCCCAAGATTTGTCTCGTTCGTTCCTTAGCAATAACTTTTTAGATTCCTTCTCTTTACTTTTGACGTCAGCGTTTCACACGGTTCTCACTCAACTTTTTAGAAAGCATATTGTAGCAAAAGAAGGCTAATAGTATGCTCTAGTAAAGCTATGACGTACGGAAAGTTATTTTTAAAGCAATTTTAAAGCAATCTGGACGCCTGTATATTGCACACCACATCATTCGTGAAAAGAATACAAAGGATCCATTTGCTTGAATTGCAGCGCTTTCGAAGAAGACTGTACTTTAATCGTCATTTGGCTCCACAATTGGTGAGCAAATCTGGTGTAGAAGCACCGCCTTTTAACCACGTTGTCAGTTTGCTTTTCTGTGATGTGCCTTCAAATCGTCCTTATTCAGCATAACAATTCAGTCTTTATCCTTCATGCGGTCCGTTGAATAGCTGTTTTCTAATCCAGTGGACGTTATCTCATTTTTCCTGTTGCTCATCGTAAATGTGTTAAACAATCACAAAACAACACAGGTAATTTTTGCAAATATGATGAATTAGAATGCTGTCGGAGTCAGAAAAAATGAGAAACGATTTTCTTGAAATACCCGTGTTTGTAACCCTTTTTTTAAATCTTATTTTACTGGTATATATGTTTGGCAACTTTGCGTCACTGAGTGCAAAATATAATCGACTTCATTCTTCTTTCTCTATAAACTTTCCGTGAATCATCGGCCAAATTAAGTTTACTATTTTTGTTGTTGTTTCTTTATTCTTTTCCAGTATTTACTTAGACATTTTACTAAGTGTCAGATTACTGTACATTTTCTACCGACTTCTTCCTCAACTATTTGGAGGACAAACACAGTTCTGTTTTTTCGACATATAAATAACGATTTTAGGTATTATACGCGAGTGTTAAGGTGTATTGGCTCCTGCCTACTGTCTCGTTTAATATGGAATTATTACAGAAAGCAACATCCAAAAATATAAACCATAATCATAACTGAAAGAGGATTTAATAATTTACTCATACTTATGGGTGCCGAAGTGGCATCTAATTTAATTGAGATTTTCACCAGATCGGTGAGCCACATGACGTTATTACGCCCTAAATTGTCAAGACTCTTCTCTGCAGTGGCACGAGTACTGGGTGTAGCTCTGAAATGGGGGTGATGTCGTAAAGAAAATGGTTCAAATGGCTCTAAGCACTACGGGACTTAACATCTGAAGTCATCAGTACCCTAGACTGAGAAACTACTTAAACGTAACTAACCAAAGGACATCACACACATCCAGGCCCGAGCCAGGATTCGAACCTGCGACCGTAGCAGCAGCGCGGTTCCGGAATGAAGCGCCTAGAACTGCTCGGCCACAGCGGCCGGCGGTGCCGTCAAGAGTTTGAACGGAACTTTAGTACTGCTGTATTTGACACAGTGAACGTGAAATCACAGCGAGTACAGGTGTTTTATAGCAACTCTAAATTTATTATACCAAGCCCTAAGAATAGAAGGATTAGTCAAATATTGTATCCAAGAGTGAGACGGTGAAAACATCTGCAGACATAAATGCTTCGATTGTGATACATGAAGCAACAAAGCCTGGTTTTCGTTGAAATTATTGTGAAAAGGAAGGAAGTTTCAGAGGCTATACAGCACTTCAAAATCGGTATAAGTTTACTGCACGTTTTAAATCCAGACAGTCCACATTTTTCCCATTTCATAATCCCAAAGGATTTACGGAGGTAAACGCATCAAACAAGTGACGTCACTAAAGTTGTTGTCATTTTGATGTAGGAAAATACACTCCTGGAAATTGAAATAAGAACACCGTGAATTCATTGTCCCAGGAAGGGGAAACTTTATTGACACATTCCTGGGGTCAGATACATCACATGATCACACTGACAGAACCAGAGGCACATAGACACAGGCAACAGAGCATGCACAATGTCGGCACTAGTACAGTGTATATCCACCTTTCGCAGCAATGCAGGCTGCTATTCTCCCATGGAGACGATCGTAGAGATGCTGGATGTAGTCCTGTGGAACGGCTTGCCATGCCATTTCCACCTGGCGCCTCAGTTGGACCAGCGTTCGTGCTGGACGTGCAGACCGCGTGAGACGACGCTTCATCCAGTCCCAAACATGCTCAATGGGGGACAGATCCGGAGATCTTGCTGGCCAGGGTAGTTGACTTACACCTTCTAGAGCACGTTGCGTGGCACGGGATACATGCGGACGTGCATTGTCCTGTTGGAACAGCAAGTTCCCTTGCCGGTCTAGGAATGGTAGAACGATGGGTTCGATGACGGTTTGGATGTACCGTGCACTATTCAGTGTCCCCTCGACGATCACCAGTGGTGTACGGCCAGTGTAGGAGATCGCTCCCCACACCATGATGCCGGGTGTCGGCCCTGTGTGCCTCGGTCGTATGCAGTCCTGATTGTGGCGCTCACCTGCACGGCGCCAAACACGCATACGACCATCATTGGCACCAAGGCAGAAGCGACTCTCATCGCTGAAGACGACACGTCTCCATTCGTCCCTCCATTCACGCCTGTCGCGACACCACTGGAGGCGGGCTGCACTATGTTGGGGCGTGAGCGGAAGACGGCCTAACGGTGTGCGGGACCGTAGCCCAGCATCATGGAGACGGTTGCGAATGGTCCTCGCCGATACCCCAGGAGCAACAGTGTCCCTAATTTGCTGGGAAGTGGCGGTGCGGTCCCCTACGGCACGGCGTAGGATCCTACGGTCTTGGCGTGCATCCGTGCGTCGCTGCGGTCCGGTCCCAGGTCGACGGGCACGTGCACCTTCCGCCGACCACTGGCGACAACATCGATGTACTGTGGAGACCTCACGCCCCACGTGTTGAGCAATTCGGCGGTACGTCCACCCGGCCTCCCGCATGCCCACTATACGCCCTCGCTCAAAGTCCGTCAACTGCACATACGGTTCACGTCCACGCTGTCGCAGCATGCTACCAGTGTTAAAGACTGCGATGGAGCTCCGTATGCCACGGCAAACTGGCTGACACTGACGGCGGCGGTGCACAAATGCTGTGCAGCTAGCGCCATTCGACGGCCAACACCGCGGTTCCTGGTGTGTCTGCTGTGCCGTGCGTGTGATCATTGCTTGTACAGCCCTCTCGCAGTGTCCGGAGCAAGTATGGTGGGTCTGACACACCGGTGTCAGTGTGTTCTTTTTCCCATTTCCAGGAGTGTATTACGTACCTTGTTTCTAGGAGTCATGCATTGAGTTGCGATTTTTCAAAAAGCACATAACAGCGACAAGAGGCACATAACAACCGGTGCTTTTGAAACATGATAGTCAAACGTGAATTTCAACGCGGACGAATTTATTATTTGTGCCTAACGTATTAGACTTATACGAGTTTAAAAGTGTTATTATTTTCTTCCAACGGAAGAACAATCTGCGTTATCGGAAACATATCCGGCAAAAGAAAGTTACTAACGAGGAAACGGAAAATGGTACTCTTGCCACTGTGGTTCGAGATCCTTGTGTTAGTTCGCGTCAAATCGCAAGGGAATCTGACATGAGCCAGAGTAGTAGTGTTCGTATTCTGCATCGTCATAAATATTGTCCTTACCATATCTGTCTCCACCAAGAATTAGCTGGTATGGATTCTATGCGTCGCATTGAATTCTGCCGTTGGGCTCAACTTCAGATTCACAGGGATTACACATTCAATAATTTGATTTTATTTACTGACAAGGCTACATTCATGAACCATGGAAATGTTAATATGCATAACATGCATTATTGGGCAACTGAAAATCCATGCCGGCCGAAGTGGCCGAGCGGTTCTAGGCGCGTCAGGCTGGTACCGCGTGACCGCTACGGTCGCAGGTTCGAATCCTGCCTCGGGCATGGGTGTATGTGATGTCCTTAGATTAGTTAGGTTTAAGTAGTTCTAAGCTCTAGGGGACTGATGACCTCCGATGTTAAGTCCCATAGTGCTCAGAGCCATTTGAACCATTTTTTGAAAATCCATGTTGGCTGCGGCAAGTTGCACGCCATAAACCGTGGTCGTTGAATATATGGTGTGGGATTCTGCAGTACAGAATTATAGGACCCTATTTCATCGAAGGAAATCTTAATGGTAGGAAGTATACCACATTTCTGCAAGAAACATTAGGTATGTTATTGGTAGAAATACCTTCAGGAACAAGGAACAGAATGTGATATCAACACGATGGATGCCCGGCACATTTTTCGCTGATGCACAGACAATTCGCAAATTGTTGGATTGGACGCGGAGATGCGTCGTGGCCGGCTCGTTCTCCAGACTTGATGCCTCTGGATTTTTTCTTGTGGGGATTCGTAAAAGATAGTGTTTATAAAGACTTCCAACTACACCTGATGATATGCGAGAGAGAATTGTCAGAGCATGTGCTTCGATAAGTGCCGAAGTGATAAGGAAGACCATTCAATCCATGATAAGAAGATTCCAGCACTTCATTGATACCAACGGTCATCACTTCGAACACCTTCTGTAAATGGACGTTCATGCCACCTTTTTGACCTTCCATGACCTTCAAAGATCTTGATGTTACACATCATTGGAATGGTCTCGATAGCCGCTATCAGAAAATAAGTACCAAACTACAGCATCCCATTTAAAAAACAAAGTTGACCTTCATACCTCTGACGCGACCCCACCTAACAAGAAGCAAAAGGGCTCTAAGCACTATGGGACTTAACATCGGAGGTCATCAGTCCCGTAGATTTAGAACTACTTAATCCTAACTAACCTAAGGACATCACACACATCCATGCCTGAGGCAGGATTCGAACCTGCGACCGTAGCAGCAGCGCGGTTCCTGACTGAAGCGCGTAGAACCGCTCGGCCACAGCGGCCGGCTACAAAAAATCAATGTCATATTATGGGCGCCGTTGTCCCATGCAACATTTGTCCCACAAACTTTTCAGCTACTATCATACTTTCGGAGTTATTCTAGGTGGCGATAGTTAGTGACTCACCCTGTATACATAAAACACATATCAGTTTAATAAGTTCGGCGCAAACAATAAATTGTCCCCGCGTCCATGGAAAACTTAACGTTATATGTATGCAGATTTTTTGAGGAGAGCAGAAAAATTCCCTGCAGTCACAATAGTTCTCGTACGTACACTGTAGTTGATGTGGTGTTGGTCTGGGACTTACTGTTATGTCTTTTACAACATCTTAAGGTATTCCTCAATATTGTAGTACAGTTATTAGGAATTTAATTTTGAATTTGTTACTTTTTGGCATAAAAATTATTTAAAAGTGTACAAATCATACTTCATCAACAAACAACACTCTCCTCGCAAAATAAATTCCGCTTTTTGCATATGGTTAATTCTGGAGACAAATATTTGCTTAATGGTGTCTTTTTTCTCCTCCAGTGCTGTTTCTGCATTTAAAACTTTTTGTGAGCTATAATTTCAGCCTGTAGTTTCTTCATATTATCATCAAGCTTTGCTCACATCTTGTTGCAGAAGCGGCTGCGCAACCATTCATTTTCTCTTCAGCTGCGTGTTCAGCTTTCCTTCTCTCAACATTAAAAACTTCTCTCAACATTAAAAACACTTTGAAAAGCCAAAGAAACTGGTACATCTGTGTAATATCGTGGAGGGCCCCCGCGAGCACCCAGAAGTGCCGCAACACGACGTGGCATGGATTCGACTAGTTACTGAAGTAGTTCTGGATGGAACCGACACCATGAATCCTGCAGGGCTTTCCAAAAATCCGTGAGAATATGAGAGGGTGGAGAACCCTTGAGAAAAGCACGTTGCAAGGCATCCCAGACATGCTCAACAATGTTCCTGTCTTGGGAGTTTGGCTGCCATTGGAAGTGTTTAAACTCAGAAAACTGTTCCTGGAGTCACTCTGTAGCAATTCTGGGCGTGTGGGGTGTCGCATTGTCCTGCTGGAATTGCCCAAGTCCGTCGGAATGGACAATGGACATGAATGGATACAGGTGATCAGACAGGATGCTTACGTGCGTGTCACCTGTCGGAGTCGTATCTAGACGTATCAGGGACCCTATAGCATTCCAACTGCGCACGCCCCACACCAATACATAGCCTCCACCATCTTGAACAATCCCCCACTGACATGCAAGGTCCATGGATTCATGAGGTTGTCTCCATACCCGTACACGTCCATCCGCTCGATACAATTTCAAACGAGACTTGTCCGACCACGCACTAAGTTTCCAATCATCAACAGTCCAATATCGGTATTGACGGGCCCAGGTGAGGCGTAAAGCTTTGTGTCGTGCAGTCATCAAGGGCTGTTGGTGGTCCAGCCGTGAAATCTGCAGCAATTTGCGGAAGGGTTGCACTTCCGTCACGTTGTACGATTCTCTTCAGTCGTCGTTGGTCCCGTTTTTGCAGGATCTTTTTCCGGCCAAAGCGATGTCGGAGATTTGATGTTTTCCGGATTCCTGATGTTCACGGCACACTCGTGAAATTGTCGTATGGGAAAATACCCACTTCATCGCTGCCTCGGAGATGCTGTGTCCTATCGCTGTTGTGCCAGCTATAACATCACGTTCAGACTCACTTCAGTCTTGATAACTGCCACTGTAACAACAGTAACCGACCTAACAACTGCGCCTGACTCTTGTTGTCGTATAAAGGCGTTACCGGCTGTAGGGCCGTATTCCGCCTGTTTACATGTCTCTCTAATTGAATACGCATACCAGTTTCTTTGTCGCTTATATATAAACGCTGAGCGTTGGAAGAAAGTAAAAACACTTCAATACTCATATCAGTTTTATACGTTCGGCACAAACACAATGATTTGTACTTGCGTCCACGATTGACTATCAGGTAGGAAAAAGGACCTTTTGTGATGTGCCTCGTCTCGCTGTTATGTCCCTTTTGAAAAGTCGCGCACACGCACGCAACCCCCCTCCTCTCTCGCCCCCCCCCCCCTCCCCCACACGCACGCGCCTCTTCACGTTGTATGTCGGAAGTTACTTGTCCCACTATCATTTTGTCTCATTGCTTTCTCTATTCGAGAATAGTACAACGGCAGAACAAACATCGATAAGCCTCCGAATGAGTTTTTATTTCTTTGATTTTCCCACTATACTCATTTCGCAAATGTACATGGCCGGACGGTATTCGTGGTCTGGCTTTTCATGATACGTACCCTCTCGCGTTTTAATAATAAACCTATCCGTGATACACAAGCTTCTCTTGTAGCGACTACCGCTCGAGTTCTGTTACTCCCGCTTATTAAACGAACCTCTGACGGAACATGCCGGCAGCGTTTTCTGTATTCTCTGTGCGCTCAGTCGCTGCAGGTCGCAGCCTTTTTGTTAACTTCCCTGACTCTCGGTCACGGGGCCCCGCTTCGATTCTCATCGGGTCAGGGACTTTCGCCGCTCGGGATTGTGTGTGTGTGTGTGTGTGTGTGTGTGTGTGTGTGTGTGATTTCATCACCGACGCGCAAGTAGTCGAAGTGACGCCAGATAGAGAGACTTGCACCAGGTGGCGGTCGAACGACTGTTAGGAAATACACTTCTCTGTCAGTCAATCTTCACATGGCATCTAATTTTCCTACGACAGGTTTTAAGTGATGATTTCAGTTAATATTTCTCCAGTCGGTTACTCCCATACATTTTAGAATTATTACTGTACGAAAAAAAAATATAGTTTCCTTGGTATAACAATGAAGAGAGAATACAGGGACCACAAATCTGGGATTACACAGAACCAACAGCAACAAATGACATAATACAGTCCACACTAAACCATCGTCAAAACCATAAATGGCAACTCTACAACACCCAACACACATACTGAATAACAAACGATACTACGATAGTCATAAATACCCAAGAAATTGATCTAAGGCCCATGCAGCACGGAAACTCAATAATAGGTTCAATATACAACGGAGAAAAACGGTATGGGCAGATGATAACAAGGCCATACTGCAGCTCACACGAGCATAGAAAACGGAAACACCAATGACATGACTAACAAAAATAAATTATACACAGTAACAGTAAATGATACACACACAATAACGTATTACACAGGAACAAATCAATACATCGAATTCCAGTTATGTTAAAGCAACAAGGCTTGTAGGTAGTATACAAAACAAGAAACACATCATAATGAACCAACGCTCAGCAACAGCAAACCACACGAATGCCAAGGTACAGGTATGTACAAGTTGGAGTGCGAAGACAGCGGATCGACGTAACCGTCAATAATAGGCTCAAATATAAAAACACGGTACAAGAGTGCAGAAAACTCTGAAGAGAGACTAATTATTCTACCTCTGCAGGTTGTCTAAAAAAAGCCTTCCCTTATGGCACTAAACATGGAACAAGATATGAATGTCGTAAATATGAACAAACCTAATAAAAAGCTCCAACTGCTATTTGAAAATTTCCATACAGAAAAAGCCCATGCTGTGAATAGCAAATGGATGAATCACCAAATTAATAGGCGTAGTTAGTCTCTGAAATAATAACAAACTAAAAGCTGAGCAGGGTCCTACCAGATAGGAAACCAACCAAATTTCCTTTTCACCCTCATATAAAGAAAAAACAGACATAGAAAAGACTAAGAAGTCAGCTTCTTTTAATAAATTTAATGCTTTGTTGTCCAGTATGGAGAACAGCCAAATTTACAAATTTCGTAAGTGAATAAATATACTGTGAGGTTGTAGCAGTATTCTAAGCTGTTTAGACACGTGTGCAAGATATACATGCGTAAACTGTCCGTATATTGCTAATTAGGTTCCTGTGTTCAGTGAATACTTTTAGCCTAAGTGAAGAGTTACGAGTTACCCTAAACTAATATCCCGTAAGACAACTATGAATGAAAATACGTAAAAAAAATCTTAACTTGCTGATTTCGTTTCTTCAAAGTTGGCAAATATTCTTATGGCAAAAACAGCTGAACCTAAGTTTTTGCAGGGTTGTGGAGGGGGAAAGGGGACGAGACCACAATAGAACTTCTGAATTGATATTAACGATCTCATTGCATTCCTACATCCCTCTTCTCTTTCCATGGCCTTCCCGCACCACACACTGATGTAGCACTCACCCAACAAACAAAGCAAACTCAACAGTGCTTAGCCACTAGTATGGAAACAAAAGACGACAGAGGGGTTCCTAGTGACACTTGGCAGCACCAGAAGCAGGAAACACACACTTACAGGCATACTGGTGACATACAAAGCATACGTTTTTGATGTGTGCGCGTGCATATTCGTGATATAACATTCCGGACTTTATACGACAATGAGAAACATTTCCATCCATAGACATGAAAATGAAATCAGAAAAATGTTGACAAGTAGAACGAACACGCATTAATTATGGGATCAACATGTGCACCCTAAGTTGTTTCCAAACAACAGTGTAGGCTACTTTTGAAAATTCCGACATAGGAAACTGTTTAAGTTATATTTCCATGTATAACGTATATAGATTAAGAAACAAAAACGTGTCTTGCAAGCCACCGGAGATGCATAATAAATAAAGGACGCGGGACGCGTATGTAAGATAAGTAAAGCTTTTTATTTAGTTGCAGAGGCGGACTTCGTGCGTGTGTTACAAAAGAAATGACTTCATTTAAAAATTCATATTATTGAAAAAAACCTACTACAAACATGGAATTGACTGAAAAATACAAAATCTTAAAGTTTTAACAACGCTAGTACAAATTTTCTATGTGTCCACCAGCAGCAGCACGAACAACATGTAGACTATCTAAATTCGTCATAAACTCTAAACAACGTATCTGATTTTACAGGAGTTATGGCGGTTGTTATTCTGTTCTTCACCTCCTCTATCTCACGACGTAAAGGGTAGGTGAACACACTTTCCTTCATTTACCTCCTCAAGCAAAAATCACGTAGGATCATGTATGGCAATCTTGGAGGCCAAGAATGCAGGGCAGCGTCTATGGGTTCCGTGCACCGTTTCCAGTGTTGAGGCAGTGTGTCTTTGAAAAACTGACGTACATTGTTATGGCAGTGTGGTTGAGCTCCATCCTGTTGGAAAATGAAGTCGTCAAAGTCTTCCTGAAATTGTGGAAAAAGCCAGTTCTGCAACATTTGAAGACAGTTGAACGCTGTGTAAGGCGCATGGGACCCCGAGACACTGCCCTGCATTGTCGGTGTCCAAGATCGTCAGACATGACCCCATGCGCCGGCCGCGGTGGTCTAGCGGTTCTAGGCGCGCAGTCCGGAACCGCGCGACTGCTACGGTCGCAGGTTCGAATCCTGCCTCGGGCATGGATGTGTGTGATGTCCTTAGGTTAGTTAGGTTTAAGTAGTTCTAAGTTCTAGGGGACTGATGACCACAGATGTTAAGTCCCATAGTGCTCAGAGCCATTTGAACCATTTTTTTTTGACCCCATGCGATTTTTTGCTGTGGGAATATGTGGAGGAAAGTGTGCTCATCTGTCCTTTATTTCGTAGTATAGAAGAAGTGAAGAACAGACTTATAACTTCTGTAGAAGGAAATACATTGATTTGAGTTTATGACAAATTTAGCTATCGTCATGGTTGTAGTTTGTTTTTATCAGTAAATATGGAGTTCTGAAATCATGTCATTCTTTTTTAATCAATCTGTATATCTACATCGCTGCTCTGTAATTCACACTTGAGTGCTTGGCAGAGGGTTCCTAGAACAACTTTCAATACAGAAAGAAGATAATCATCATCGGGTAAGGGACTAATGAAAGACACCAGAATTACAAAGAGTAAAGAGGTGTCTTCACAACAAGCGACGATCTCTTCCCTTGTAACTGGTGTTAGCTGGTGCTTCTCAGAGGTACCCTGCATGCTGGAAGCTTCCCTTAATATCGAACTGTCCAGTTTCCCGGTGTGCTGAGGGGTGTGCTTTGACACAGCGCGCAGGGCGGCCTCCCCCGTCGCCACGTGCGCAGCCCCGATACGGGAGCGCTTTGTGGGGAGTGACGTCACGCCGGCGCCGCCTGTAACTGGCCAGAGAGCAGAGCGGCGAACATCTGCTGGCGGCGCGCCGCCCCTGCTCTGGATTTATTTCGGAGTCAGCGCTACGCATCGTCGGGCACCGAGGTTGTCGCAACACCGCAGACGCCACGAAGTTTAAGCGCCACCGCAACTTTAGACGTGGCCCGGTATTTGCCAGAGCGGCATTGCGTCTCTCTTCGTCGACCGCTGGTGTTGGAATGGAGGACAAAACAACGAGATTTTGTGTATAGTGCTCAGGCCTTAATAAAGGCAGAAGTCTAAAACTTCCCTTCTCTGAAATGAAGGAGGGATGTAAACAACTGAAAAGAAAAATAAAACTCATTGCTTAGGAAATGGCACACATTCATTGACGCTGTAAGTCACATGATCAGCAAAGTTATTATTTAATTGTGTAGGCTTCCGCGGCCAGTCAGTCGACATAAAAGTTTTCTGGGTACGGTACTACGTCATAATGTAAAGGCCGGCAGGGTGGCCGAGGGGTTCTAGGCGCTACTGTCTGGAACCACGCGACCGCTACGGTAGTAGGTTCGAATCCTGCCTCAGGCATGGATGTGTGTGATGTCCTTAGGTTAGTAAGGTTTAAGTAGTTCTAAGTTCTAGGGGACTGATGACCTCAGAAGTTAAGTCCCATAGTGCTCAGAGCCATTTGAACCATAATGTAAAAAACTACTGGTGCTGGAGAAAAACCAACGTTTCGGCCACGGCTGCAGCGGCCTTCTTCTGGGTCTAATGGTGCGTTCTACCTACGCAGTGTCCTTTAAATTTTGTTGTTACTGTACGGGCAGGTCCGAATCCTGCCTCGGGCATGGATGTGTGTGATGTCCTTAGCTTAGTTAGGTTTAAGTAGTTCTAAGTTCTAGGGGACTGATGACCTCAGATGTTAAGTCCCATAGTGCTCAGAGCCATTTGAACCATTTTTTTTGTTCTTACTGTTCACTGCACATGCCATTATGTCATAATTTTAAAAAGGTAGTTAGTTTATTGGTCACTTAAGGAAGAAGGAGAGGAAACTTTATTTTAATAGGTTATTGCGGTGGAGGGAGAACGTGACCGCTGTTGTCTATTGGCTCTTGTGTTATGTACCTAAGTTATTGTGTCAATTATGTCTGTTGTTACTTTGAAATCAAATAATATGAAAGTGTATCACTAATGAAACATCATAATTCAATACATTTTGGGGCTTAATACCTCAGCGTCAGGTACCTACAGGTATTGTGGAGGTCACTTCGATCTATATCTTTATTAGGGTTCAAATGGTTGAAATGGCTCTAAGCACTATGGGACGTAACATCTGAGGTCATCAGTCCCCTAGACCTAGAACTACTTAAACCTAACTAACCTAAGGACATCACACACATCCATGCCCCAGGCAGGATTCGAACCTGCGACCGTAGCAGTCGCGCAGTTCCGGACTGAAGCGCCTATAACCGCTCGGCCACCGCGGCCGGCTCATTATTAGGGAAATCGTCGCTTTCAGTAGGTCGAAAGCTGCTCTGCTCCATAGCGAAGGGTAGTGGATGTGGTGTATACGGACCGTACGCTAAATTTTCGGCTAACTTCACACATTTCTGCAATAAGAGAGTGTAACAATAGTTTTCGATTCTGTATTGACGATAGGTAGTTTACGAGGGTCTGCTGAAAAGTAATGCCTCCCTATTTTTTGTTGAAAGTTCTTAAAGCTTTTTAAATAAAGCAAACGTTAGTAAAATTTCACACCTTCGTTCTTAATGTCTACATATTTGTGGTCCTCTGCCGGCAGAGGGCCCCGAATTGTAGCGTGTAACATGATGGTACGTAGTGGAACTACATAGGTGCGTGAGAAACAATATGCTGTAATTGCGTTTCGAATGGGAAGGGTTTGTCCACACATGGAGCATGGCAATGGCAGTCCACACACGAACAGTGCGACATCTGCAACAATCCGACACCTTGGCTTCGCTGTCATCGATCATCCGCAACACAGTCCCAACTTGACCCATCCGATTTTCGTCTGTCTCCAAAACTTAAAGAACACTTTCGAGGACTTCACTTTGGTAGTGATGAAGCGTGCAAGCAGAGGTTAGGTTGTGGCTTGTCAATAAAGTCAAACATTTTACAGCGACGGTATCAACAAACTTGTCTATAGTTGGGAGAAATGTGTTCGTTGTCAAGGTGACCATGTTGAAAAATAAATATGTAGATATAAAGAGTAAAGATGTAGAATGTCAATCATGTTTGTTGTATTACTAACTTTAAGAGTTTTCACACAAAATATTTGGAGGCATTACTTTTGAACACGCCTTCGCATATTACTTAACGGCCAAAGGGTCATCCGATCTCACTGTTAGTGGCAGGTTTCTTATCTAATAGTTTGAAGATACAAAAAATTATTTTCGGTATTTCACATAATTACTGACCAAAGTTAAAAATTTAAAATGCTTTCATAATCTACTCTTTAAGAAGTATAATCGAATGTTACAGATTTAACACTGTAAGTCAAATATTGAAATTAGAAACTACGTATAGCCGTGTCTCTTGAGGCACTGTAACTCAATGATCGCAAATTATCCAGATGGTATTGAAATAGTATTTGAGAAAGAGAATTTAGCGACTTCCAACACATTTTACACATAATTTTAAACCATTTTCGAAACTTTTTCTCACTTACACCCCTTCCTCCCGAAACAATAACTGAGGAGAACAAACAAGTTTATCACTTACTGAATTTTCGTTCTTCATGCATTAAGACTTCAGCATCAGGCACGAAAAGTTTTTATTTATTACTTCTTTACTACTAATCCTATTCGCAACACATTTTGCAGATAATATGAATGTACTGGCAAAATTAAATCATTGTACGACACATAGTGCCGGAGATACGACCTCATAAACATTAATTTAGGTGTGGCAGGGCGCCTGAATGTTCATCAAACCAGGAACGTGTATGTGCCACTCTGTTAATACGCTGTTGTCGCCTTTGAAGACGAGAGTGTTACATCGCATTCATCATGAAGATATAAAAGAAACGGCAACAGTCGGTCACCAAGAATGTTGAAATAAACGTCCTGTCATGATGTGAGGAATTCCCCCCAAAATATCAATAAGTCTCCTACGAATTCATCTACGCGCTCTACACACTGCGGGTAAATGCCTCCTCGGGTCGTCCGTGCACTCATCACATTGCACCAACTGAAAAGAGGCAATACATCGACTCGCCGGACCACGCTACATGCCTCCAGTTGCTTACGGTCCAATTTCTGTGTTGTTTAGTCCACTGAAGATGTGCAACTCTCTAAACCTCTATGAGCAATATGAGCAATGATCGGTAGCGAGGTACACAACAGATGACCGCTGTTTGCAGTTCCATTCGCAATATTCGCTCGGAAACTGGTTGATTTCCCCAACAGCAACAATTCCTGTCTGGTTTGAAATCGATTGACATTGACAAGATTGTGTCACTAGTCTCTGATCTGAGTCGGTTAGGATCTTTTTACGACCAGTATTCTAATGCCGTTAACGCCGTCTTAAACGACTCTGAGTGGTACACGTTCGACAATTCGTGTTGATACCCCAAAAGGTCGGGCACCTTCGTCCATGGTGTTGTCATCGTCACTTCTAGACACGAAAACTCCATTTTGCCATTGCATCACTTCTCCACATCGAGCCTTCTTACGGTGCTGATGGTATACAACCGATTGACACATATACAGCACTTCACTGCCACGTTAATGTGTCAGAATTGGCGAGGAAGGGAAAGCATTGGGCACCGGTTGAGGTGAAAAATCAAACATGTTTTAGATGCATGGATGTTTAATGCTGTAAAACGGAAAGGCAGGCCTAGAGAAGCCGCCGAAACTGAACGGGCTGCTACCCAAGAGAGCAGGAGAGGAGAGCGACTGGTCGGGTCGGAAGCTGCCAGCAGAAGAGAGCGGACGGCGTGTCTGCTCCCGGCGACTGGTCGCGGTTCCACCCCCACGTGACCGCCTCCAACCGCCCCTATTGGACAGCCAACTTGTAGACGCGCAGTTCGGTAGCGTTACATCGTCAGCAACACGTGAGTTTAGCTGCTGATTGTTCAACACGTGAGTTTCAAAGTGGTTCTGTTCGGTTTTGTGCAACGTGACATATGCTGCAACTAGCCGCCAGGCAGAAGGCACTGGGAACATAAAGTGAAAAATCAAAATCAAAATACTATTAAATCCATTCAGTATCGGTCCCCACTGTACAGCCATGACTTACGCCAGCAATGGAAGGTCACATAACTTCCTGGTACAAGTACTACACCATATACAGCGCTGCAATGTGTCCTGTGTAATCTTTTAAGGAGGTGACTAATATAAGGTATTATAAATAAATGAAGCGATTTCACGGATTTGCTGTATCTGTATTAATTTAGGTATTGCCACAGGGCTTTGCACGTTCATAGAAAAACTCAGGAAGTTCTTTTTCACTCATTGTGTGACATCCTTTTGATTCTGCATATATTGAGTCTATGATCAAGTTCCCCCCACGCTCGGCACAACATGTCCCTATCAATTTGTTCAAAAGAACAGTTGAAGCGAGCTCGCTGTTCTGGTGGGTTTATTGGTAGATGAGATGTAAACACTGAATCTTTCACATAAACCGACGCATAAATCGCATGGGGTTACGTTGGAAGAGCATGGAGACAATGACATAAGTTGCTAATCATCCTACCGTCCATGACCAATCCAATTTCCTGTTTCAGAATTCACGAACATCATGATGGAAGTGGGGTGGAGCACTATCCTGTTGGTAGATGAAGTCCACATTCTCGGTCAACAGTTGTGGCATGAGCCAATTTTCCAGCGTGTCCTGAAACGGTCTTTTCACAGAAGAAAAAGGGGTCATGAACTTTAAACTGTGATATTAACGTTTGGTGAACCTCGAACGTGCTGCACGATACCGTGTGGATCCTCCTTCTCTCAGATTCGCACATTGTGCCTGTTGCTTCATCACTGAAGATGAGTTTCTCACAAAACCCATCCTCTTCCGTAAGATGTTGCAGCTGTGCCAAAATTCAAACCGTGTGACTTAGTCATCGGGAGTCAGGGCTTGTAGCAGTTGCAAGCGGTAAGGCTTCATCTTCAGTCGTTTCTTTAAGATCGTCCAAAGCGTCGGTTGCGATACGTTCATCTCTCCGCTTGCTCTGTTCGTCGACTTGAACTCGCTTCAGTCATTTCAAATAACTTTGGTGACGTGGAAAAACGCTTGCAAACGATATACAGTATATCGTAGGTGCGACTGTCACGGGGCCAGTTGTCGATTACGTTTACAGCGATAATAACGACCACGACCAAAGATGAACGACATGAATTTTGTATATAGCTTTACAAACAAAAAGGACCGCACATGAATATCAACCTGTGATAAATGTAATTTTACTTACCTTATATTTTCGTCTTGGATTATTGCGCGTGATGTGTATGCAGCCGGTAGAAGTCCCTTCTTTCGAAAACCAGGATAGACTCCAACTGTGCCTCGTAGAAAAGTTGGTAAAGTGTGTCTTGGAAGTTTAATACGACGTAATCGCAGATGAACTGTATTGATAGATCACGTTCTCCTGGTCGGCCTTCTCTCTTGATAGACGACTTAAGAGAGTTCCATAGACGCTCGATGTTCTGTGTGTGTAGACAGATCATCAAAGGACACGAATTCCAGAGAATCGTTCACAAAATCGTGGTCAAAATCTTCGTTCTTGATTGTCTTATAAGACTTCCATCCATCTGTGATTACTATCGACCCAGGCAGGATGACGTTGTTTATAAGAGGTACTAAAGTTCGTTTTGTTCTGGAATAAACTTTAAAAATGAAACATTCCTTCGGTTCCCTCTCAGTACTTCTAAATACCCAAATCTGTTCATGTTCGTTCTTCAAAGGCCTTTCCTTTCCGTACTTCCAGGTAGTTAGGCATGACTCGCCGAATTTGTTGTGACCGCCTATCGGAGCACTGTCATTGGTCTCAGTTATGTTGCACACTTCGCGGCACAATCCGTGGTAATCGAACACAGTTTTTACCGATAGTTCTATTTCTGAGGCTGTGTTCGTCAATATGTAGTCCTTAACCCAGGAAGCCATCAAAATACGCTGTGGAATTGTCAGTTTGCAACTATCGAACCACTGATTTCTCCTTGTACTACTTCTTTTCTGGCAGTATAACTGAAATGGGAATTCTGAATCAGTACTTTCTGTACCGAGCTTCACACTCGTCTGCCCATTGCAACCTGTGCAAGTTCTCGGGTCCTGATTTGGCTGCAAATGGTGTTCACAACAGAAATCGAAGCAGCTTTGAATGGTACTTAATCTGGGAATTAAGTGACGCCATTTAAGACTAACACTATTCGAAGCACTACTTCCTTCACTCATCTTTATTGCATTCGAAGCACTGCTTCCTTCACTCTCCTCTATTACAGCTGCAAAACTCTACCAATATCGTAATATGAGAATCTTTGTCGCTCATGACGTGGTGATTCTCACATACGGTATCTGGCTCCGTGACAGTCGCACCTGCGATATACAGGGTGAATCACCTAAAACTTCCCCCGCAAATATTACGGAATTGGAGAGTGCTATTGATGTCCAGTTTTCATAGAATGGATTGGTAGACAGGTGCTCGGATTCTTAGCCAATTAACAGATTGTAATAATACTTAGAAAGTGTACCTTTTGTGAAAACATACACTTTTCTAAATGGAATAATGCCTGTTGACATCAACAAACTAAAACTAGGTTAAATTAGAATGTCAGTGGTGTTTGTTGCAGGATTCTACTGCGAGTCGTTTACGAGATATCGTATTTTGAAAAGCTCCCACACCAGCACGTGTACAATACTTGTGGTAGCACACACTAAAGAACGACGCAAGTGGATACTCTAGTTATGCGGATTCTGGCCACTGACGAGACAACTGACCATCATAGGTTGTGTTCGAAATACACACTTCCAGTCTGGTATGAAACGGCTGTTGCACACTTCTTACCATTTCAGCGGAGATGTCCCATCAGGCGCAGTAATACGTCTTTGCATATTATCGGGTGTAGCTGTATGTCGTTGCAGACAGCTTCTTTCAGCTTTCCCCACAGAAAAAAATCTGCAGTCGTCAAATCCGGGTAACGGGCCCGCCAAGGTATATATCCTCTGTGTGCAATTCAGCGATTTGGAAACGATTTGTGGAGACATGCTGTAGTACTTCGTGCACTACGGGCTGCATAGCCATTATGTTTCATGATGGTACCACAGTTTCCTTCTAGTCTGCAGAGGAGCGTCCTCTAGCATCCGTGGAATATGGTCTGTTAGGAGGCTGCGATACTTTTGCGCGTTCAGTATGCCCTTATAAAACATGAGCCTATGAGCTGATGGTTCACTATGCCACACAATTTACACGCCGTGGAAAATGACATTTCATCTGACGAAGTCAACGGGAATTGTCAACAGATCAGTAGTGCATGCTTCGGCGGTTTACATGGCCATGATTAGTAAATATGGCTTCATCACTAAACAAGATACATAATACATCTGGGTGTCCTGTCTTAATACCCATGTGCAGAAGTTGAGATGACTCTCATAACCGTGTCGGTGAGGGAGCTTCTCAAAATACGATATTTGGTAAACGACTTTCACTATTCTCCTGCAACAAACACCACTGACATTCTAATTTACCCTAATTTTAGTTTGTGAATAGGCTTTGTTCCATTTAAAAAAGTTCATGTTTACACAAAAAATACACTTTCTAAGTATTATTAGTGTCTGTTTATTTACTAACAATACGAATTCCTGACTAGCGATCCAGTTTTTGAAAACCCCCATCAATAGCACTTCCCATTTCTGCAATATTTGTGGCACAAATTTTAGAGGATTCACCCTGTATGTCGCTTACAAACATTCTTCCAAATTACCTAATCTCGTGTTGTATCCGTCGCACTTACCGGGTGATCAAAAAGTCAGTATTAATTTGAAAACTTAATAAACCACGGAATAATGTAGATAGAGAGGTAAAGATTGACACACATGCTTGGAATGACATTAGAACAAAATTTAAAAAAAAAGTATTGCTAGACGCGTGAAAGATCTCTTACGCGCGTCGTTTAGTGATGATCGTGTGCTCAGCCGCCACTTTCGTCATGCTTGGCCTTCCAGGTCCCCAGACCTCAGTCCGTGCGATTATTGGCTTTGGGGTTACCTGAAGTCGCAAGTGTATCGTGATCGACCGGCATCTCTAGGGATGCTGAAAGACAACATCCGACGCCAATGCCTCACCATAACTCCGGACATGCTTTACAGAGCTGTTCACTACAGCTATTGTTGAGGAATGATGGTGGACATATTTAGCATTTCCTGTAAAGAACATCATCTTTGCTTTGTCTTACTTTGTTATGCTAATTATTGCTATTCTGATCAGATGAAGCGCCATCTGTCGGACTTTTTTGAACATTTGTATTTTTTCGGTTCTAATAAAACCCCATGTCATTCCAAGCATGTGTGTCAATTTGTACCTCTCTATCTACATTATTCCGTGATTTATTCAGTTTTCAAATTTATACTGACTTTTTGATAACCCGGTATATCGCGGTAAGCAAAGACACGTGCAGATTCGCTTGCGTGCGTCATAAACTGACAGTAGAATCTGTTCGTTTACGTAATGCGTTGTCCGGCAACAGCGCCTACGGAGATCCACCGTGGGCGTGTCGCGGCTGCGTTTGTAACGCACGGGGCGGCGGCGTGGCGCAGCACGTGAGAGGCAGCCACGCGCGGCCCGCGGCGACCGCTATTTGCAGATGCCGCCGCACTTCGCCGACCGACGTCGTGCAGTGCGCTCTCCGGCTCTTTACGTCCATCTGATGCGTGAAAATACTAGCGAGTCACGCCGATTCAGCTGGCAGGATCTCTCGGGTTAGGCGAGTTCCTGGATGTGAGCCAGCATCGGTTCTTACAGGTATGACGGTTGATTACGCTCGTCCGAAACTCAGCTTGCTCGTCCTCGCTCCATATCCTCCTAACCATGGATGGACGCCAACATGCAATTTCCATCCTCCTAAATTCCCCGAAAGGATTTGACACAGTGTCCTGCTGTACGCAAACTTTCTCAGATACATGAGTGACTCGAAGATATATTAAATAATGTGCACTACTGGCCATTAAAATTGCTACACCACGAAGATGACGTGCTACAGAAGCGAAATTAAACTGACAGGAAGAATATGCTGTGACATGCAAATGATTAGCTTTTCGGAGCATTCACACAAGGTTGGCGCCTGTGGCGACACCTACAACGTGCTGACATGAGGAAAGTTTCCAATCGATTTCTCATACACAAAGAGCAGTTGACCGGCTTTGCCTGGTGAGACGTTGTTGTGATGCCTTGTGTAAGTAGGAGAAATGCGTACCATCACGTTTCCGACTTTGATAAAGGTCGGATTGTAGCCTATCGCGATTGCGGTTTACCGTATTGCGACATTGCTGCTCGCGTTGGTCGAGCTCCAATGACTGTTAGCAGAATATGGAATCGGTGGGTTCAGGAGGGTAATATGGAACGCCGTGCTGGATCCCAACGGCCTCGTATCACTAGCAGTCGAGATGACAGGCATATTATCCGCATGGCTGCAACGGATCGTGCAGCCACGTCTCGATCCGTGAGTCAACAGATGGGGACGTTTGCAAGACAACGACCAACTGCACGAACAGTTCGACGACGTTTGCAGCAGCATGGACTATCAACTCGGAGACCATGGCTGCGGTTACCCTTGACGCCGCATCACAGACAAGAGCACCTGCGATGGTGTACTCGACGACGAACCTGGATGCACGAATGGCAAAACGTCATTTTTTCGGATGAATCCAGGTTCTGTTTACAGTATCATGATGGTCACATCCGTATTTGGCGACATCGTGGCGAATGCACATTGGAAGAGTGTATTCGCCATCGCCTTATTGGCGTATCATCCAGTGTGATGGTATGGGGTGCCATTGGTTACACGTCTCGGTCACCTCTTCTTCGTATTAACGGCACTTTGAACAGTGGACGCTACATTTCATATGTGTTACGACCCGTGGCTCTACCCTTCATTCGATCCCTGCGAAACCCTACATTTGAGCAGGATAATGCACGACCGCATGTTGCAGGTCCTGTAAGGACCTTTCTGGATACAGAAAATGTTCGACTGCTGCCCTGGCCAGCACATCCTCCAGATCTCACACCAATTGAAAACGTCTGGTGGCCGAGCAACTGGCTCGTCACAATACGCCAGTCACTGCTCTTGATGAACTGTTGTATCGTGTTGAAGCTGCAAGGGCAGCTGTACCTGTACACGCCATCCAAGCTCTGTTTGACTCAATGCCGAGGCGTATCAAGGCCGTTAATACGGCCAGAGATGGTTGTTCTGGGTACTGATTTCTCAGGATCTATGCACCCAAACTGCGTGAAAATGTAATCACATGCCAGTTCTAGTATAATATATTTGTGCAGTGAATACCCATTAATCATCTGTATTTTTTCTTGGTGTAGCAATTTTAATGGCCAGTAGTGTATGTTGTCGTGGAGACCGAGTAGTCGTCTATATCCAAATGACTACCCCGCAGTTCACATTTAAATGCCTGACAGGGTTCATTGAATCATCTTCGAACTATTTTTATACCGTTCCACTCTATGATGCGTGTGAGAAACGAACACTAAAAACTGCCCGTGCTTATTTATTTTATTTTATTATAGTCATCATATAGATGGTTGGTAAACAAAATACCTTCGCATTTGGAGTAGATCGTTAGTAATTGAAATTTCGTGAAAGATCTCGCCACAATGGAAAACGACTTTCTATTAATGTTATCCACTCCCAACTCGTGTTTTACACCGTTACACACACTATCCTATTTAGCGGTAATAAAAGACGTCCTGCTCTTGTTTGAACTTTATAGATGTCCTCCACCAATCCTGTCGTATGCAGGTCCCAAACCATACTGCAATACTCCAGAAAAGAGGACTAACAAGCTTTGTGTAGGCGGTCTCTTAAGTAGACCTGTTGCATTTTCGAAGTGTTCTACCAATACAACGGTCTGTGGTTCACTTTAACTGCAACGTTATCTATATGACTTTTCCAATTTTAGTTTCACGTAATTGTTATTCCTAGATATTTAGCTGAATTTAGCCGGCCGGGGTGGCCGAGCGGTTATAGGCGCGTCAGTCTGGAACCGCGCGGCCGCTACGGTCGCAGGTTCGAATCCTGCCTTGGGCATGGATGTGTGTGATGTCCTTAGGTTAGTTACGTTTAAGTAGTTCTAAGTTCTAGGGGACTGATGACCTGAGATGTTAAGTACCATAGTGCTCAGAGCCATTTGAACCATTTAGCTGAATTTAGATCCTTTAGATTTGTATGATTTGTGCTGTAACCGAAATTTAACGGATTCCTTTTAGTACTCGTACTAATGCCGGCGATCTCACACTTTTCAATATTTAGGGTCCATTGCCACTTTTCGCACAATAACGTCATCTTGTCTATATAAGGGTAAGGGTATCGCAAGGAGTGCCCCAGGGCAGTGTGATCGGGCCACTCTTGTTCTCTGCATATAAACGCATCAAAAAAAGTTTTGCCACCTCGGTGCCGAGAATTCTGGAACCTATACAGAAAAATGGAATAAGAGATCAACATAAACATTATTTACGCCCTTTTTATTACCCATGAAAACCACACATTACATGTTGTACCACCATACAGCGAGACCTTCAGAGGTGGTGGTCCAGACTGCTCTACACACCGGTACCTCCAATGCCCGGTAGCATGTCCTCTTGCATTGATGCATGCCGGTATTCGTCGTGTCATACTATCCGCAAGTTCATCAAGGCACTGTTGGTCCAAGTTGTCCCACTCCTCAACGGCGATTCGGGGTATATCCCTCAGAGTGGTTGGTGGGTCACGTCGTCCATAAACAGCCCTTTTCAATCTATCCCAGGCATGTTCGATAGGGTTCATGTCTGGAGAACATGCTGGACACTCTAGTCGAGCGATGTCGTTGTCCTGAAGGAAGTCATTCACAATATGTGCACGATGGGAGCCCGAATTGTCGTCCATGAAGACGAATGCCTCGGAAATACGCTGCCGATATGGTTGCACTATCGGTCGGACGATAGCATTCATGTATCGAACGGCCGTTACGGCGCCTTCCATGACCACCAGCGGCGTATGTAGGCCCCACGTAATGCCACCCCAAAGCAACAGGGAACCTCCACCTTGTTGCATTCGCTGAACATTGTGTCTAAGGCGTTCAGCCTGACCGGGTTACCTCCAAATACGTCTCCGACGATTGTCTGGTTGAAGGCATAGGCGACACTCATTGGTGAAGAGTACGTGATGCCAATCCTGAGCGGTCCATTCGGCAATTTGTTGGACCC
Organism: Schistocerca serialis cubense; assembly: GCF_023864345.2. Lineage (NCBI taxonomy): Eukaryota > Metazoa > Arthropoda > Insecta > Orthoptera > Acrididae > Schistocerca > Schistocerca serialis. The sequence goes on from NC_064641.1 coordinate 206,981,699, forward strand.
ATCTGTTCCGCGCTGCATGGCGTTGTGGTTGCAAAGATGGACCTCGCCATGGATGTCGGGAGTGAAGCTGTGTATCATGCAGCCTATTACGCACAGTTTGATTCATAACATGATGTCCTGTGGATGCACGAGAAGCATTATTCAACGTGGTGGCGTTGCTGTCAGGGTTCCTCCGAACCATAATCCGTAGGTAGCGCTCATCCACTACAGTACTAGCCCTTGGGCGGCCTGAGCAAGACATGTCATCGACAGTTCCCTTCCCTCTGTATCTCCTCCATGTCCGAACAACATCGCTTTGGCTCACTCCGAGACGCCTGGACACTTCCCTTGTTTAGAGCCTTTCCTGGCACAAAGTAACAATGCGGACGCGATCAAACAACGGTATTGACCGTCTAGGCATAGTTGAACTGCAGACAACAGGAGCCGTGTACCTTCTTCCTGGTGGAATGACTGGAACTGATCGGCTATCGGACCCCCTTCGTCTAACAGGCGCGGTCATGCATGGTTGTTTACATCTTTGGGCGGGTTTAGCAGCATGTCTGAACAGTCAAAAGGACTGTGTCTGTGATACAATATTCACAGTCACCGTCTATTTTCAGAAGTTCTGGGAACCGGAGTTATGGTAAACTTTTTTTTATGTGTGTACAAACAGACCGGGTGAGCACCAATCTGCGGCTATATGTGCTAATTACGCTGTACCAAACGAGAAAGTGTCATCGTTGAGTCACCGATCGACAATACAGATTGTCTAACAATTAATATTTGTTGTGATTGTCAGTTTGTTCTAAATGTCGAAAAATGTAAGTTACTGCAGATGAGTAGGAAAAACAATTCATTAATTTTCGAATACAGTATTAGTTGTGTGCTGCTTGAAAGAGTCACAGTCGATTAAATACCTAGGCATAACATTACAAAGCGAAATGAAATGGAAGAGGCACGTAAAATCGATTATATGGGAGGCAAATGCTCAACTTTATTTCACTGGGTAGGAAACTTCTGTGAAATTGTAGCTCATTTATAGGGGAGACTGCATGCAGAAGAATTGTGTCACTCATTCTTGAGTACCACTCGAGTGTTTGGGATCTGCATAAGGTCGGATTAAATGAGGCATCGAAACAATTCAGAGGCATGCTGCTAGATTTCTTACCGGTAGGTTCGATCGATACGGCAGCATTGCGTAGGCCTAAATACTGCGTGAAATTAGAAGGAAGTCTCTGGTGAAAAGATTTCGTGCCATTGGCGAAACACTATGGAGAAAGTTTAGAGAACTGTAACTTGCGGTGAAACGTCCCCTTAGAAAAATTATTGAATTACTGTGCTGATTAATCTCTTACATTATTTGATTTTCAAACAGCTGAGCAAAACTGAACGTGCTCATACATTTCGCTCTTTACCTATTCTGATCAACACTACACTGACACACAATATTTTTTAGCGCAACGCAATCTGACTTTCAATAATCCCTACAAAAGAATGGCCCTGACTAACATTAACCTATACCTTTCACAAATCACTTACCTCACAAAAATCTTCGTTACTCAAGCTACTGCAATACAGTGAGCGCCACTACTGCCAGCTAAATAAAAGTCTCAAACTACTGAAGGCACTAACTACTGATAGGCATAGTTAGCAAATGAAAGATTTTGATAGAGAACAAACAATGTATTTACCTTAATAGTGTTCAAAAGTCACAATATACAGTTCATGATATCCAGTCTTACAAATTTACTGTCTCTGTCCAGATCATCCGCTCTCAAAAATCCGCCATCTCTCTCCCCACATCCATCACTGCTGGCGGCTCACTTCCAACTGCGCAACGCTACGCGCTGTTAACAGCCAACTGCCCAACGCTAAAATAGCGAACGACAATGCAAAACAGCCACAGACTGCACACAGCACAGCCAGTGATTTTCATACAGAGCGCTACGTGGCGTTACCAATGAGAAAACCTAAACAGCCTACTTACAACGGATGATTGAAAACGATTCTACTGCCGTCAACGTACGCTGCGCGGAAGGACCGAGAAGATAAGACAAGGGAAAGTAGGGCTCGTACGGAAGCACACACTGTCGTTTTTCGCTTCCTCAATATGCGAATGGAACGGGGAGAGGGATGACTGGTTGTGATACAAATACCCTCTGTCATGGACTGTGTGTAGGCTTCATGAGTTTGTACGTAGCTGTAGGTGCAGACAGCGCTGTAGATGCAGACAGCGCAGAACTGATACCAAGCTATCGAACGATTCTCCACCGTTAACTTGTGAACGCGGCAGTCTTTAGCACGAAACTGGGCAGTAAGATTGGTCCACATGGAGAAGTAACACAATGGTATAAAGGAGGTATCGTGATTGGGCATTCCCGTGACCACACCGAGGTTGAAGTTGCCCGATTCATTAGTATAACAACGCGGTCTGTCGAATGTGTCTACAAGGGATGGTGTACCAGTCTCAGCCATTCAATATTGTATAAGAACTTGGTTGCGAGAAGATCCTAACCGACAGGAACTGGAGACCAGTGCCAAACTTTGTCAATGGCAGTCGGTTTTAAACTCGGCAGACTGTCCGTGAATGTAGGTTCATCTCGCAAGTTTTCAAGATTGCAAAATAAACCGCATGCAGTGGACATTTGGATTCTGTTACCAAGCAAATGGCCGTTGCTCATTTTGCCGTGCACATCTTAAATGCGCCAAACAACACAGACTGTCAGCTATTGACAGGATTTTGATTCTTTTTAAATGGTGGAAGGCGTCGAGTTATCGACACCGAATGAGGCTTGTAGCCTTGCAGTGTGTGGAAGATGTAGTTCAGGCACGCGATGATTCTCTGAGGATTTGGTGGTGGATTTCATACCACAAATTGGACCCACTTATTCATTTTAACTTGAACTTTGATTACGATGTTTATTACGACACTCTCAGTCATCGAGTGTTGTCGTTTCTTCTGTAATGTTCGTGCTGAGTAACTTATGGTGTGGACGCTTCCGTCTCGCAAAAAACAACATCTCTGTTCACTGAGCTGCACTTGTAATAGTATATTCTAGGTTCGAAGAACACTCGGGCACCCTGTCACACATCGACTGGATCGCTGAATACCCGATCTTAAACCCGCAGAAAATTTTATGGCTTTTTGGAATTATGGGTCAAACACAGTAGTCCGCATCCCCGCAATTTGGTAGCTTTGGGACCAAGTCATCAAAGAGTGTCTTTAGCTGGGTATGGTCTGCCTCTCTACCTCGCCCAGTTGAACCCACTATCAAGGCTAGAGGATGTGGTACACGGTATTAAAGCGATATCTCCTGAGGGTCGACTAATTTTATGTCCACAGTGCTTATATGTTAATTCATCTTTCTTGAGTGTCTTCTGTTCCATTAAATGACAATGGATCACAAGGATCACCATCAAACACCATTTATGGTTTCATGCTCGCAGCCCTCCAGATCTTGTTCACAGTTGCCGGTTGCTGTTATTTTAATTTTCGCCATTTCAACCGCAGTTATATGACACCATATGGCTGAGTATGGCACGGTGGCCTGTCGGCTTAGCGTGACTCTCTGGGCATGACGGCAGAGTTAATTTTTTATTATTTGCTCGCGAATGACTTCTCCACAGTCGTATTGGCGAGATAGGTCCAACTGTCTCAGGCAAGTGCCGTTGTCGAATTCCTTGGTTCCAGGTCATTTATTTGACTCGCATCTGGAACATTCATACTTTGGTCATCAAGACAGCTGCTTTGATACCTTGTAGTCCGTTAAAATCTTATATCTGTAATATTCCTTGTAATCATGTACTGTTTTGAGAGATGTCGTGGACTAGGGCCTCCCGTCGGGTAGACCTTTTACCCGGCTGCAAGTCTTTCGATTTGACACCACTTGGGCGACTTGCACGTCGATGGGGATGAAATGATGATGATTAGGGCAACACAATCCTTGAGCGGAGAAAATCTCCGACCCAGCCGGGAATCGAACCCGGGCCCTTAGGATTGACATTCTGTCACGCTGAACGCTCAGCTACCGGGGGCGGACGTTTTGAGAGATAATTCTTCAGCATGACATTGCTCGTACAACTACATTGTTTTTAAAACGAAAGTGACATCAGCTTATAAACCAACACTTATGTTGCCACGTTTCGCGACCGTGAATGTTATGCTTCCAAAGTTTTGAAATTCTTGTTCTTTCTGAATAACAATATTTAATCCCCGTCTCATCGGGTATTACAGTTCTAATGACAAACTAATCTTAATTTCTGTTTGAACAGCTATAGAGTTCTCGTAAGCTTAATCGTCTTTCTCAAATATATTTTTGAGATCTATGCGATATTAATAACTGATCGTCTTCTAGGGTAATCCTGTCATATTTATTTTAAAGGTGCAGTGCTTGCCTACCGTCTTTGATTGCTCTTTGTACCTTTTAGATCGTCTCCTCTTGCACTTAGTGCGTGCTGTCTGACTGACTTCTACTTATTTGTTGTATTGCTTGATTGATGTTGCAGATGTAACCGTAACACGGCAGGATGCACAACGAAGACACTTGGTCATGAACACTACGCGTTTACTAATACGTGTGTGTCGGAGATAATCCTTGAGCTTAGAGGTATTATCTGTATTGGAACTCCACGTATATATTAGAGGGAAGAAAAAGATGTTCTTAGAATGTAAGCTCGGCCATGTAAATAGAAACAGAGATATTTTACATGCAGCGAAGCTAATGTTGCATGTGAAAGGACTTTAACCGCGTGTAGTAACGTATAGAACTTTTTCGGATAGGTTTATTCAATGGACAGGAGAAAAATTCTAAGCTACAGAAACATATCGGACGCCGCGCGGTATTAGCCGAGCGATCTCATGCGCTGCAGTCATGGACTGTGCGGCTGATCCCGGCGGAGGTTCGAGTCCTCCCTCGGGCATGGGTGTGTGTGTGTTTGTCCTTTGGGTAACTTAGGTTAAGTAGTGTGTAAGCTTAGGGACTGATGATCTTAGCAGTTAAGTCCCATAAGGTTTCACACACATCTGAACATCTGAAATATATCGGGCGTATGTGTGAAAACTGGAAATGACGTACAACTTAATAGTAGGTCTTAGCGAGTACTCGACTAAAACACTAAATTCAGGCACTCATTAATTCATAAATAAGTAATATTATGTTTTATTAAAATTCTCTTCAGAATTTATAGAGATCATTCTACATCTGCATCGATATACACACTATTCAAAGTGTTTAGTTGTGTTTGAGGATGGGGTGTGGAGACATACGGACGTACTATTAGCTGACGTTCGTTAGGGCCTCCAACTGTTTCCTCAGTCAAGTATTATTATGCCTGCAAGTAAGTGGCTTTGTGTGATAAAAAGGGAGACGAAAATGTATATTCCATGCAGTGTATAATAACGTATTTTCATAATTGGTAAACGCTTATAGATAGGTGTGGGATCAATGTATATCAGATAACAAATTTAACTAAACTAAAAGGCACATAGGACAAAATCTGTTGGAGTTTGTTTTAGTTCGTCATGTCGAATTCGAGTTCATTAGATACGACATAAAGTGACTTGCATTCTGATATTCTGGCTTCTGTTATTGAAATAAGCATCATCAGCAACAGTTATTGCGAAATGAGTACCTTAAGAAGAAACAGCCGAACTGTAGGTACAAAAGTTTTCTAAGTGTGGTGCAGAGTCATAACGCAAAAAAATATTGTGGACAAACCAATGTTTCGGCCGTGGTCACAGTGAATGGTTACAATATACGCGGTACCGTACTCACAGAAAGTTTATGTCAACTGACTGGCACCAGCAGCCTACGCAATACATAACCTAACAATCGTTTTGAATAGCAGCCAAAAGGTGAAAACTTGCCAGCACTCTATTCTGTATGGGATTAGAGGTCTGCACGGTATGCTGTGTGTGTGCGTGATACTAAGACAGCCAGATCAAAATATTTTAAGATCAGAATCATATTCTCGTTAAATAACATGTCTATCTGAAGGATATTAAGCAGTAAAACGAACGAGAAGTTTTGCAAAGAAACGGTCTTGGTTTTCTGTAGGCACCGAAATGTCTCCAGGATCTAACATACTGACGTTCTAGACCTCTGCTCTGTTTACAGTGCACACGCTATAGGTCGATCTCTTAATGTTACCTAGGAAGTTTCAGAGGACGCCGGCGCACGGGCAACGATCCCCATTAACGAAATGCAAGCCGCGCCCAGTCTTTGGGGAAGACTAGGGTCTCTAGGTCGCTGACCTGCACTTTATCACGTGCCCTTCGTTGTTACACTCAGGCGACTTTGCTTTACTAACGACAAGTTACTCACCCGAACGCTGCCAAGTAGCGTAAAACCAGGACCCAGCTGCAGCATATTTGTTAAAAATACAGGTTGACGTGGCAGACTTGTAAGATATCGAACTTGTTTTCGCAGGGATCAATGCGGAAACACGTGACAGTTTAAAATTTAGATGTTTTCTTGAAGCACTTTATTGGGGTGTTTCCCTCATGTTTGACGTCTGTTTAAGACAGTGTTATTACTCAGGGAACATACACATTGAAAGCACCGATGATGACTGTTAATCAGTTGAAATCGATATTCAAAATTAAATAAAGAATACATGATCTTGCGACTGGTTGCTGCTTATTTGGTGATTTTATGGTTTACGGTCGCTGCACAACTTGGAAACCATATGGAGCCCCCCTTTTCAGACAAAAATCATGTTTGCCTTGGTACACTCTCCTCTAGGACAGAGGTTTCCAAACTTTTCCTCTGACGGAACACTTTCAGAATTCTGGTACTTAAATGGAACACCTTGTATATTTTGAAGGACGATAAAATTTTAAAAATTGAGAAAAATTTGTTTTATTTAGTGATTACATCAGTTTTAAATCGTAGCTAATAACACAAAAGAATAATAGATTTTAATAAAATAAGAAAAATGTTGAAAAAACGCAATGTTATTGATAATTTTTGGCGGAGCACTTATTCACTTCATGCGGAACACTGATGTTCCGTCGAACAAATGGCTCTGAGCACTATGGGACCTAACTTCTGAGGTCATCAGTCCCCTAGAATTTTTTTTTTTTTTTTTTTTTTTTAAATTCTTTATTCTCAATATTCTTATATCATACAAACAACCCACCACCTTATACAATTAGTGGGTCCTATTTGATACATTTGTATTTTATATTAGTACTACAGCTAACACAATTTGTTACTTTTCTGTTGCTCACACTATGGGCATTTCTATCTATCTTCCTACATTGTTTTATTCTACTTATGCTAAGCTACTTCTACCTGCAGCGTTTACATTTGTGCCAGAATAGTATAAACCTACATTGTTGGCCCTGTTCACCGAGCTAATCCCGGTGAACGTGCCCCTGGCACCGGGCTGGCCGGAGTTACGATACGCTGCAGTACTATACTAATGGTTTCTATCCTAGCTTATCCTACGTCTACTCTATCTTAACCTAGTGTCAAAGTTAGTGAGTGTCTCAAATCGATAGTTGGGCGCACCCTACCTCCTAATCCTAGGCATGGCGGATTCCAGCCGTAAAGCGGCTGGCCAAGTCCTCGCCTTGGCGGAACAGGTCAGGTGCGCGGAGTCTAATTTGGGAATAGTTAGATCTTAATTGTTGTTCCTTAAATAGTCCCTTATCACTTTGAGTGATATTTCGTTAGATAATTTATTCAGGATTGTAAAGTGGTCCTCATGCCTGAGCAGGTGATACGTGTCTTGGTTTGGTAATTGCTGACGAAGTTGCGCGGCTACATCGTCGAAGAGGTGGCACTCATACACCACGTGTTCCGGGGTGCCTGGTGTGGCCCCACAGTCACACGCTGGTGTCGCCTGTTTCCCAAACCGGCATAGATATGCCGGGTAGGGTCCATGACCTGTGAGGAAGTGCAGCAGTCCTCGTGATGGTGTGAAGTGTTTTAGTTGTAACCTTTCCCTAATATTGGGCAGCAGTTCATGTGTTCGCCGACCGGTTTCCTCGTTATCCCATTGTTCTTGCCAAAGTTCTTCCCCCCTTCGTTTGATTTCAGTTTTGTTCCCCACGTATATCCCCATCAAGTCAACTACTTTGTCCCTGTTTCCCTTTTTTATCCAGTACCATGCTGCCTGTTCCCGGATTTTAATGGCGAGCGGGCAGAGCCCCATCAGTACTGTTAGGGCTCCTCCAGGTGTAGTTCTGTATGCTCCCACTGATCTTAGTAACATGCTCCGCTGCACTCTTCTCACAGCCATGGCAGGCATAACCCTCGTGAGTCTGTGGGCCCAGATTCCTGATCCATATCCTACAATTGAAGTCAATATGCTATTATGGTATAATTTGATTAGTTCTGGTGGTAAGTGGAATCGCTTATGTCCAATTGCAATGAGATGATTTAATGTTTCCAGAGATTTTTGTGTAACGGTATCTATGTGTGATGCGAATGTCCACCTCTCATCGACGACTATGCCCAGGTATCGCGCTTCATGGCGTCGAAGAACTGGTGAGCCGTCTATCCTCACAGTTGGATTTCTAACTAGTTGTCCTTTTAAGAGTAGATATGTAGATTTTGTTGGAGAAATCTTCATTTTGGACAGGTGGCACCATGTACTTAGGATTGTTATGGCCCTTTCAATTTTCGGCTCTAAGTCTTCGCGGCTACGGCCACCAACCAGCAGAAGGAGGTCGTCCGCGTAGGCTATGCCCTCTAGCACATCGTCGCTGTTCTGAAGGTTGTCCAAAAGAGGTTCCATATTAACATCCCAAAAGAGTGGCCCCAGGACTGACCCCTGTGGACACCCCTTGGTGATCTTTTTGCTTACTCTTCCGCTAGGGGACGATAGCCAGACCTCCCTGTTCTCACAATAGCTCCTGAGACAGCCATATAGCGACGCTGGGCACTCCTTCTCTCGCAATCGAGAGAAGAGCGAGGGCCACCACAGGTTGTCAAAGGCGCCACTGATATCCACCATGATGCCGACCACGTATTTGTGCGGGGTAGAGGCGCAGACCTCCGCAGCCAGGGCGATGGCGTCAGACGCCGATCTCCCGGTCCTGAAACCGAATTGTCTGTTACTCATCCCGCACAACACTCGATGTGCTGCCAGTCTGTCTGCCAGCAACCTCTCAAAAAGTTTCCCCAGTGTGTCTAATAGACATATGGGCCTGTAGGATTTGGGTTCTCGTGGATCTTTGTCTCGACTTTTCTGGATTATTACAACTGTAGCCCTTTTCCATATTTGGGGGAATTTCCCGAGCCGCAGACACTCGTTGTACAACTTTGTGAGAGGTGCCACCAATTGGGGAGCCAGGAATTGCACCACCTCTGCGGTAATGCCGTCTGGGCCTGGAGCCTTGCCTCTTTTAAGGGCTTTTATTTGTGTAGCTACTTCTTCCTCGGAGAAGGGATATACCATATTGTTGTTTCGGTATTCCTCTAGATCTTGTCTCCGAATCTGCTGTTGTGCCTCAGAGTCATCATTTTCGCCATCGTCAGGCAGCAGGACACGGAGGAGGACCTCAGCAGTCTCCTGCCAGGTTTCCGTCATCCTGCCCTGATCCCTGACGGTGGACAACACCATGGGTGACCTGATCTTTTCCCGCACTAACTTATATGGTACACCCCATGGGTCAGTAGCTAGTTGCGTTTGTACATATTTTTCCCAACTCTGTAGCCTCACGGCTTTAAGCTCTTGCTGGAAGTGCTCCTTAGCCTCTCTATATCTCAGCAGCCAACGTTGCTTTTCTTCCCAGACGACACTTCGCTGGTAGTACCTCCTGGCCCTCCTGACCGACTGGCGCATCTGTCCCAGCTCGGTTGACCATGGTGACGGAGAGGCCGCTACGGCTCTCCTCCTGGTTGGTACAGCGGCCTTTACCGCCCTTACGACTGCTTTCACCAGCTCCTCTGCGTATCCCTCGACATTTTCGTCACCGTCGGGCAATGTCGGTATTTCACACTCCCTCGCCAGGCGATCCCAGTCAGCTCTGTTGTAGTTTAGCTGTGTCTCCCACCCCATGTCCCAGCGGCATTCTTCGTCTCCCAATGAGAATGTGATGAGGTTGTGGTCACTGGTTGTTACCTGGTCCCAGACCATCCAGTTTGTTACTCTGGTGGCGAGATTGGGCGTGACCAATGTAACGTCAATGTTAGTGCCCTCGCCCCCACCTCCTGCGTAGGTGGGCGGGTTTCCTTGCTTATTGGCGACCATTAGCTGTAGCGCCATGATGGTCTCTTCAGCCTTTTCTCCTCGGTCATCTCGTGTGCCGCTGAACCACAGGGGGGACTTGGCATTTATGTCTGCTGTCCCCTAGAATTTAGAACTACTTAAACCTAACTAACCTAAGGACATCACACACATCCATGCCCGAAGCAGGATTCGAACCTGCCACCGTAGCGGTCTCGCGGTTCCAAATTGTAGCGCCTAGAACCACTCGGTCACATCGGCCGGCTCCGTCGAATACACTATCGGAAAACCTGCTCTAGTTGTAACAGTCTCCCCTATTTATGACTGTTTTAGGGAAGTGAGCGCAAAGTAAACAACACTTTTTACAGAGTAACGTCCAACTACATTTAAGCAAACATGGTATTTCAGACTGAGTTAATTTGTGCAATGATAACTCTACGTATAACAGGTCTGTTCTCATCAGCGTCTATATAATTATCGCCAATCATATTTTCAGGCAGTGTAGTGCTGTTTTAAGTTGAGAGAATGAGGAGTCCTATTTATTTAAATGGAAATATCGCGCCAAATCCACAAACATATTCTGACCCAAATATCACTATGCAAATCTACAGGAAGTCTACAACTGTTCTTGCTTTTTGATTTACATGAGACTTACTATACAGCAAAAATCATGCTGGTTATGGATGAGCTGATGAAGGTCCTGAGTTCAACCGAAGAGAATATTTATGAAATATTTTGAGATATCATCTTGACACCAGACCACGTAGAGTGACGTCTCAAGCGTCATCGTATATCTCTGCAAACTGTGATCTCTCGTTCCCCTAGACAGATTTCATCAAGTAATCGGCAATACGCTGGTCTAAGTGAGATGTCTGTTATCTATTCTTTTAAGGTGCTTTCTCGTTTCAATCTGTCTCCAACGTGTTTTTTAATCTCTTGGTGCTATTTGTCAAACTTTAGACCTACTGTGCAGAATTTGGAAAATTCGTTGTTTTAGTCGTTTTCCTCATATTCTGTAAAGGTGTCAATGCTCTTTAATTCTTAATGGAGTCTGCGGCGGGGCGGGGTTGATGCGCTGCTTTGCGATTTAATTATTGATGTCCACCTACCTCAGTATGCTCTGCATTCGTAGGTACTATGTAGACGATGAGAAAAGCAGCGTTGAAGAAAACCACCGTCCATACTTACGATTACAAGGTCCGCGTAACTCAAGTAACAACATAAACCTGTAGACCTCTATTAATAACGGGCGAAGTGGGTGCATCCTCCCTTCATTGAAAATATTTGTTTGTAGATAGATTTTTTTATTACGGTCCTTTTCATTTACAGTGTCACCAACCCCACATTTACGTTGGTAATACATCTGCTATTAGTTCGTGCAGCTTATAACGCACTTAAGAGAGCCAGTTACGAGATTCACACAGGCAACACACTGTCACAAAACGAGTTCACATTCGGTTCTTTTCAGTGGATTCATCGAAAGAAGATGCTCCCCAAAATGTTCTGTACATGCATAGGGAACACGACACCCTGAATATTCTCAAAGGCCGACAGTTTCACATTGGTTTATTCTGCAACCAACATTCTAAAACCTCTCAAAACTTCACCGAAATATCCCTAATTGCATCTTCTAGCACGGCGATATAAACCGAGCGCGATTTAACCGTCTTTTCTTCATGTTACAGATAATTTTTTCGGACACATTTAACTTGACCTTCTTGTCCGACAGCGACTGCACGACTGACAATGGCGTCTCTCGCAGGGCATATAGCTCATTCAATTACGTGGGAAAGACTTCTCTCTCATTGGTTGATCAAAATGATCATCCAGTCAGATTAACCTTTCATGATCAATTTCGCGTGCAAACCGCTTTACTCCAATCAGCATTCGTAGATGCATCTACGCTATTTCATATTGCAAAATTTCACAAAATGTTCCATAAAACCAAACCAGACGAAAATCAAATGAAAACTATGCTTGAAGTATATTTTAGAACTAATTATCCTCTTACTATCTTTCTGGCTGCCTTATTACAAACGCAAACGCTCCTAGACATACGTCATCCACCAGTTAGGGGGATTCACCGTTTTCAGGACGTCCTGGTTACGTAACGCTTGCTAGTTACGGATGGTGTAATACATTATAAAATTGAAATTTGACGTATGTCCCCACATACACACTCACATTCTTTCATCTACTCCCACCCTAACACAAAATGTAAATATCATCTTTTAAACTATTAAATATCAACTTTTAAACTATTATTCTCCTTATGAATGCAAAATTATTAAAAGTTTAGAATTAAAATTCTTTGAATATAACTTGTGCACACCGAGAGTGCTGTTAGTATTTTCAAATGAGAAAGAAACTTAAACTGTCATGATTCCTATCTGAATTTACTTTACTAAGTGTCGGTTAAGTACTTTTAAAATAGGTTTTTTATATTTTGAAAACTATTAAAGTTATCCGTATGAATATTTTACACCCTGTTGTTCTAAATTACAAAAGTTTCTATACAAAATTTAAAAACAGACAGACCAAATTTATCAAAGTCATTTAGTTTCTTAGGCGAGATGAATAAGTGATCTTAGTACGGTCCCCACGGAGCAATTCTCACGGTTCGCACACCGCGACAGATCTACATAACGGCAGGGGCTGGAGGCTTCATTGCCAGCCTCCAATACAGTTTGACTTAACGGAATAAAACTTACTGCAAAACTCTACAGCCGTGCAAATAGCTGCGACTTTACAATTCCATCAGTCGTTCATTATTCTAGTGCAATTATATTTATCATACACAATCTTTGTAGCTTTTATTTTTCGAAGTATCTTCCTCTTTCAAATCTTCGCTCCAGTTAGCTCTGCTTTTCTCGTTATTCGGAGAATTTCACTGGTATGCAGACACACTGTTTTAATATATGAATGACAGTGTTTGGGCTTACCTCGTTTTGAGATGGATCTATTCTTGTAGGTTATATGTTCTATGAAAAGCAGCAACCAAATGGGCTCTTTTGATGTCGTTGGACTCACTTTCATTAGTTCTTAGCTACAGGATCACTCTAAGATGTTTGAAGCTGTTGACTGTTCGAGTACTGCCAAAAGCTGGCCTTAGATGGTCTACCGTAGTTTTGATTTTGTCATGCATTTAGTTTTTAAAAGTGAAATCTTGGGTCCAGATTTTTCTGCCACAGTTTTAGTCCCTTTAGCTGATTTACTGCTATGTCTCTATTTCCATGTGGAGGTGCCGAAGCTTCGTCGGAACAAGAGAATTTATCTTGACATCGTTCTTTGCTCCTCCAGCATGCAAGTGGATCAATTTGTTCTGTCCGTTTTCCCTCTCTCGAATTCCAAGGTTGGAGAGAAATGTTGGAGAGTCCATCATCCTGTCGGACTCCAATTTTTACTTGTAGTTTTATATGAGCTGTATTTTCGTAATCCGACAAGGAGCAAATATTAAATTTTGACCGCTTTCTCTTAGCTTCTTATTGTGCAACATATTTCCTTACTTACTTGAATGTCAAACAAGTTGCCCACTCAATGAGTGTCATATATTAGGTAAGCAATTAATCATATTGCAACAGGAACGTGATGAAAAGTGTAACTACCATATTAATCTGTGAGCGCAGTGTTTTCGTGTTCCTAATGAGTTACTTGATTCTCTCTTGCTTTTTAGGTGAGTACCAGACAGAGACGCTATGGGTGTGCGGTACACGGCTCTTCATTTCGTAAGTACGATGGATTTATTCATTAAGAATACTACCTTTGATTTTATCTTCGAACAGAACGTACACAGTTTTTGTATATAGGGCGTTTTGCATCTGAGTGCCTTGATGCAGTAGTTAAGACATTGAATTCGTGTTCGAGAGGAACAGTGTTCTAATCTTCAACCGATAATCGTATCTTAGATTTTCATTGCTTTCTTCGGGCGAATGTGACCATTGTTCCTGCACCTTCGACCAACCAAGCCACTATCCCATGTCTAATGAGAGTGTCGAAGGGGCGTGACACTCCAATCCTTGTGGCGAATCATTACACATCCTGCCAACAAAAAAAATGTGTAAACAATTTGCAGAAATAGTTTACGCCAAATGGATACACTTGAAAAAAAGTGAAAATAGCATAACACAAGAAATTTACAAAGAGTGACAAGACAATGCAGTTATGGATAGTTCAACTTCTGTATTTTTCTGACGATTTCGTCCCTACAGTGCCCACAGGAGGCTTTGCCGATGTTCCAGAATCAACGACGTGAAACGTTTTTCTTAATTTAATATTCTCCGGTGTAACTAACACCTTCCTCAAATCACAGTTGGCTGCAAGGAACGTTATTTGTAATTTGATAGTATTAAAAAAATCATATTCTTTAAAATTATTATAGGAAAGTTTGACGTTATTTTACTGAACAGGTAACGCTGGTGGGTATACCGTTTGTTATCCTTATTCGATGCAACCTGCAAAGCAGTTAGCGCTCTAACAGCCAGGCTGCAACATCATTTCGAAATCAACGCGCAAATACAATTTGATATGCTTGCTAGCTTCGCTTAATATGATTTTCACTCCAGCGAGATTACACTGAACGTCGCCGGCCGAAGTGGCCGTGCGGTTAAAGGCGCTGCAGTCTGGAACCGCGAGACCGCTACGGTCGCAGGTTCGAATCCTGCCTCGGGCATAGATGTTTATGATGTCCTTAGGTTAGTTAGGTTTAACTAGTTCTAAGTTCTAGGGGACTAATGACCTCAGCAGTTGAGTCCCATAGTGCTCAGAGCCATTTGAACCACTGAACGTCGCTTCTGACACAATAATTCTTAATGGGTGCCCATTTAATTAGGAAACTAGCCAAAGCGGGTTAGTGGACTAGCCAAAGCGAGCGGCCATTAAATCTTAGTCAAAATATTTCTAACCTACGTCTACATGTAGAGCGTTTGCGTATTGGTTCAGATGGATAAGGCTGGTTGAAAGAATTAGACAAGGCCTTGTAGAAGCTGAAATCTTTGAATGCTTCAAAACTGATTTCTGCGAACCACGAAAAAGGTGAACAAGAATAACTGGAGACGTTTTGGATCACTGAGTATGAATCTTTAGTCTTTTACACTGTGTAAGACTCATACAGTATGAGCAGTAGAGGGATCATTATGAAGCCGAAGTTGTACTTGATCAGAACTACGAATTGGCTTTCGGTAACTCTTAGATAGCAAAAGAATTTCAAAATCGCAAAGAGAACGTCAGTGGTAAATTTATGGACTCTTATCATGGAGCGACTTTAAAATTCAGTTTGCAACAAAGCGGATAAAGTCTACATGTAAATTGTTTTAGTCACTCGCGTCGAATACCCGTATCAAGATTAATGATTGCTATTTATCCAGTTCTTCAGCTTACTGAACTCCTCCATCTTTAATAACTTTAATTTCGAAGACATGTTAAATTTTCACCGCCACGACTATTTACAACGTTTATACGTAGTTTTGTGCATAAAAGAATACTAGTACAGTATATCAAAATACAAGGAGCGTTCACAAAATAGTGCAACACATTTTTGTTCTGAAAGCAGACTGGTTTTACGCAGGGTTCCAGTACATCATATTATTTCCCACTCTTTTTGCTACAAAACCCTTTTCTTCAACAGAATCTCCGTTTAATGTCACACATTACTGAAAAGGCCTGAATGCCCACGTGGTACAACGCTACTGGACGATGTCGGAGCCAACGTCTTTTTGCATCAGTAATCTCCCCATCGTCCCAGTTCCGCTTCCCGCTGAGTACATCCTTCAGTGGCCCGAACAGACGGATCTGTGATGTACGGTAGATGAGGAAGAACAGTTCAGTGAAGTTTTGTGAGCTCATCTTGGTTGCACAGACTTGTGTGAGGCCTTGCATTGTCAAGGGGAAGGAATTGCATTTTTGTTCCATCATTTTCCTGAAGGTAGCACAACACACTTCAGAGTTGATCGTTGCACTATGAGAGAGGATATCAAACAGTATAACCCCTTCACAATCCCAAAGGTTCATAACTATGATCTTACCGGCTGAGCGTGCGGCCTTAAACTTCTTTTTCGGAGGAGAGGTGTTACGATGCCACTCCATGGTTTCCGTTGTGTTTCTAGTTCGAAGTGATGACCGCACGTTCGACAAAAAGTTGTCACAAACAGCCTGGTAACACGCAAGCAGTTCCGCACAGATGACCCTTCGTTGTTCTTTACAGTGCTCTGTTGGGCGGGGAGGAACCCAGCGGGCCACGGCTTTGAGTCCCCAATAGTGGACGAGTGTGTCAGCACAACTAACAGAGACGTACAGTTGAGTAGCGAAGTGACTGACAGTGATCCGTCGATCACTTCGAATGAGAGTGTCCGCACGTTCCAACACTGCACTGTCACAGCTGCGTGCGGCCGGTCGTCACGAAGAAGATCGGACAGGTTTGCGCGATCTTGTTGCGATGATGGCAGACGCCTCGCCCAACGACTTGATATGCATTCGTATACTGCTAGTCTCCGTGGACGTTCTGCAAGTGCCTACGAATCTCTGCGATGCTCAGGTTTTCCGCCAAAAGAAACTAAGTGGCATCTCTGTGCTTGGAACGCACTTCCGTTACAGAAGACACTTCGAAGGCTAGTACAGCTCCACCACCTATCGGAACTTCATTAAACTATAGCGGGTTGAAGCAGGAATACTCTACGATGTCCGACAGCAAATCCCGCATTTTTTCAATCGAAATTGTCCTAGAAATAAAAGTGTTGCATTAATTATTGAACGCCCCTCGAAAATGGTTTGAAACTGTTCGAACATGCGTTCACGGTTGTTCAACTCGACCAGTTTGCTCTATACATCTCCTGAATCACACCATCGAATATTTAAATGCACTCTGAATGGAGGCTTAAGACCAAAGCTATGTTGTTGTTGTTGTTGTTGTGGTCTTCAGTCCTGAGACTGGTTTGATGCAGCTCTCCATGCTACTCTATCCTGTGCAAGCCTCTTCATCTCCCAGTACCCACTGCAACCTACATCCTTCTGAATCTGCTTAGTGTATTCATCTCTTGGTCTCCCTCTACGATTTTTACCCTCCACGCTGCCCTTCAGTACTGAACTGGTGATCCCTTGATGCCTCAGAACATGTCCTACCAACCGATCCCTTCTTCTAGTCGAGTTGTGCCACAAACTTCTCCCCAATCCTATTCAATACCTCCTCATTAGTAATGTGATCTACCCATCTAATCTTCAGCGTTCTTCTGTAGCACCACATTTCGAAAGCTTCTGTTCTCTTCTTGTCCAAACTATTTATCGTCCATGTTTCACTTCCATACATGGCTACACTCCATACAAATACGTTTAGAAACGACTTCCTGACACTTAAACCTATACTCGATGTTAACAAATTTCTCTTCTTCAGAAATGCTTTCCTTGCCATTGCCAGTCTACATTTTGTATCCTCTCTACTTCGACCATCATCAGCATCTTATATCCTCCTTTAAAGACACTATCCATTCCGTTCAACTGCTCTTCCAAGTCCTTTACTGTGTCTGACAGAATTACAATGTCATCGGCGAACCTCAAAGTTTTTATTTCTTCTCCATGGATTTTAATACCTACTCCGAATTTTTCTTTTGTTTCCCAAAGCTTTAAGGCTCCCATTTAACAGTCTCACCTAGAAAAGTACAGAGTCTACATGTATGTGCTATTGACCACCCTACTAAAAGACAGTCGACATTGTTAACTCTCACAGCCAGCAGCAGGGCTACAGGCACACACACACACACACACACACACACACACACACACACACACACACACACACGCACATATTATATACAGGGTTAACATTGATAAAACCGACAAACTGCAGGGACGGATTCCTGTCTGGTAATGGAGGAAGAAAGAGCCCTTGATCATCTGTCCGGAAATATATCGTTGCCACGGTAGATGGCACTGAGAATGACAGTTCCTCTGAGCATGTGCCGTGTGTTCCCTGTGTTTTGCAGATGATGGGGATAGTTGCGGTAGTCGTGTAGGATACACATAATCGTGCTTTGGCTTGCACCATGTTGGCGGGCTTTTTGCCAGGAGCGTGTACTAGAGTTCGTCTCTGTAAAACAGGGGCCTCCAAATTTAGTGTACTACGCACAGTTCGCCACCTCCCTGTACGTTCGTATGTCTGAAAGGGCCCATAATCACACAAACGCCTAAAAAGAGCTTGAAATGTGGGGTGATGTCTGTGAGGGTACTTGTTTTGGTATAGCCGTGTTGCCTCTCGACTGTTTCCATCTGCTTGGCCGCACGCAAACATCATCTCGGCTTGTTCTCGACACGAATACCAGACCATTCTGCTGCTTACAGTACGCTGCGTCAAACACAGCCTGCAACACACAAGGAGCACCCGACACGTGGTCAGAGAAACTGTCATTCGTCAACACCAAACACCAACTACTGTGGCAACGATGCATTCCCGAGTATGTGTACCAGAACGGGCGCGTATATGTAAGAGAGAGAGAGGGAGGGAGGGAAATGGAAACGCATCACATGGTTTTCGACTGGACACATTTCCCACAACGTTGTTCGATACGACACAGACATTGTTGAAACTGAATCAGTGAGCAATGTACTCGAACATGAATATTAAAAGTTGCAATGAAATTAAAATAAAACTCATCTTTACTGTCTGACCGATGATTCAGAAATGTCTAATAGACTGCGACGGCATTGCTGAATCACTTGTAGAAGAGCGGTACTTCCGCGTCGAACTGTGTAATAGCGTTTACGTGTTTTCTAACGGAGAAAGTGAAACGCAATTTAGAAATGAATCCTGCTTAAACTGAGATATTTCGAACTTTATTGTCTCCAAATGGGAGATTTGAGCTGCTAACAGTGTATCTCTAAGGCCCAAAAATACTCTATTCACTGACGCTGGTGGCAACTGGTAGCAGCCAGACAAGTTTTTGCAGTTGACTGATTAAACAGTTGCACCATAGTTTGAAGATACAGTGTGCAAATGCAACTTAGTTTGCCTGCATAATTCTGTGGTTACCATAACTGGTTCTTCGTGTGCCGTCCTTGTTCTTGTGGCTTGTGTATCGCTTCTGAACACTTGACGCAAGAAACTACATGTAGTGTGCATATGAGATAAATATTACAATGTGAATTTTCTCGCCACAATCAACCAGAAAATTATAATTGTGGTTGTGACCACAGTCATACTGATATAACTGAATTAGATCGTGGTTTAATGTTCACCTGTGCATATATTCATATATTATACAGTCATCAGTGGGAACCGTTCAGTGTAAGTATGAGAAGTGAACTGCTGGATAAATATCTATTTTAAATTCCTTAAACTACCTGACATTGACTGAACAGGGTTTTGAGATAAAGAGGTGTTCCATTGTCTCCTTTAGGACTCCGAAATGAACACAGACCGCTTCCCCCCTCCCTCCATTAATTGTTTCGTATCCTCGCAGTGACACTGATACATTTAAAATTTCCCACGTACTCAGCTGTAAGAATAGCAGCTGTGCGCTGTTGTATCGATCAGAATATTTATATTAGGTTGAATTTTAGATATGAAGGAGACGATGTGTTATAGCCGTGGAATTTAAATCCCCACTCTTACGTTATTTGTCACTACTGCTGCATCTTAGGAATTAGGTATGAGAAAGGAAGATGTATGTTGCTGCGCTGGTGCGCGGTTTCGGTTTCCAAGCAACAAAATAGATATTTCAGAGCTTCTGTAACAGCTGCTAAAATGCATGTTGAAAGAGTCGTGAACCAAAAATTTGTAAGTGCTTCTCTTGCTTGTTCATGCCACATAAAGAAGATGAAACCTCGTCAAATGCAATTGTATGTTTAAAACACACCCTAAACGATACAAAATCAGTCTGTGGGTCTACCCAAAAACTGTTGTTGTTGTTGTGGTCTTCAGTCCTGAGACTGGTTTGATGCAGCTCTCCATGCTACTCTATCCTGTGCAAGCTTTTTCATCTCCCAGTACCTACTGCAACCTACATCCTTCTGAATCTGCTTAGTGTATTCATCTCTTGGTCTCCCTCTACGATTTTTACCCTCCACGCTGCCCTCCAATACTAAATTGGTGATCCCTTGATGCCTCAGAACATGTCCTACCAACCGATCCCTTCTTCTGGTCAAGTTGTGCCACAAACTTCTCTTCTCCCCAATCCTATTCAATACTTCCTCATTAGTTATGTGATCTACCCATCTAATCTTTAGCATTCTTCTGTAGCACCACATTTCGAAAGCTTCTATTCTCTTCTTGTCCAAACTATTTATCGTCCATGTTTCACTTCCATACATGGCTACACTCCATACGAATACTTTCAGAAATGACTTCCTGACACTTAAATCAATACTGGATGTTAACAAATTTCTCTTCTTCAGAAACGCTTTCCTTGCCATTGCCAGCCTACATTTTATATCCTCTCTACTTCGACCATCATCAGTTATTTTGCTCCCCAAATAGCAAAACTCCTTTACTACTTTAAGTGCCTCATTTCCTAATCTAATTCCCTCAGCATCACCCGACTTAATTAGACTACATTCCATTATCCTTGTTTTGCTTTTGTTGATGTTCATCTTATATCCTCCTTTCAAGACACTGTCCATTCCGTTCAACTGCTCTTCCAAGTCCTTTGCTGTCTCTGACAGAATTACAATGTCATCAGCGAACCTCAAAGTTTTTATTTCTTCTCCATGAATTTTAATACCTACTCCGAATTTTTCTTTTGTTTCCTTTACTGCTTGCTCAATATACAGATTGAACAACATCGGGGAGAGGCTACAACCCTGTCTTACTCCCTTCCCAACCACTGCTTCCCTTTCATGCCCCTCGACTCTTATAACTGCCATCTGGTTTCTGTACAAATTGTAAATAGCCTTTCGCTCCCTGTATTTTACCCCTGCCACCTTTAGAATTTGAAAGAGAGTATTCCAGTCAACATTGTCAAAAGCTTTCTCTAAGTCTACAAATGCTAGAAACGTAGGTTTGCCTTTCCTTAATCTTTCTTCTAAGATAAGTCGTAAGGTCAGTATTGCCTCACGTGTTCCAGTGTTTCTACGGAATCCAAACTGATCTTCCCCGAGGTTGGCTTCTACTAGTTTTTCCATTCGTCTGTAAAGAATTCGTGTTAGTATTTTGCAGCTGTGACTTATTAAGCTGATAGTTCGGTAATTTTCACATCTGTCAACACCTGCTTTCTTTGGGATTGGAATTATTATATTCTTCTTGAAGTCTGAGGGTATTTCGCCTGTTTCATACATCTTGCTCACCAGATGGTAGAGTTTTGTCAGGACTGGCTCTCCCACGGCCGTCAGTAGTTCCAATGGAATATTGTCTACTCCGGGGGCCTTGTTTCGACTCAGGTCTTTCAGTGCTCTGTCAAACTCTTCACGCAGTATCATATCTCCCATTTCATCTTCATCTACATCCTCTTCCATTTCCATAATATTGTCCTCAAGTACATCGCCCTTGTATAGACCCTCTATATACTCCTTCCACCTTTCTGCTTTCCCTTCTTTGCTTAGAACTGGGTTTCCATCTGAGCTCTTGATATTCATACAAGTCGTTCTCTTATCTCCAAAGGTCTCTTTAATTTTCCTGTAGGCGGTATCTATCTTACCCCTAGTGAGATAGGCCTCTACATCCTTACATTTGTCCTCTAGCCATCCCTGCTTAGCCATTTTGCACTTCCTGTCGATCTCATTTTTGAGATGTTTGTATTCCTTTTTGCCTGTTTCACTTACTGCATTTTTATATTTTCTCCTTTCATCAATTAAATTCAATATTTCTTCTGTTACCCAAGGATTTCTACTAGCCCTCGTCTTTTTACCTACGTGATCCTCTGCTGCCTTCACTACTTCATCCCTCAAGATACCCATTCTTCTTCTACTGTATTTAATTCCCCCATTCCTGTCAATTGCTCCCTTATGCTCTCCCTGAATCTCTGTACAACCTCTGGTTCTTTTAGTTTATCCAGGTCCCATCTCCTTAAATTCCCACCTTTTTGCAGTTTCTTCAGTTTTAATCTACAGGTCATAACCAATAGATTGTGGTCAGAGTCCACATCTGCCCCTGGAAATGTCTTACAATTTAAAACCTGGTTCCTAAATCTCTGTCTTACCATTATATAATCTATCTGATACCTTTTAGTATCTCCAGGGTTCTTCCATGTATACAACCTTCTTTCATGATTCTTAAACCAAGTGTTAGCTATGATTATGTTGTGCTCTGTGCAAAATTCTACCAGGCGGCTTCCTCTTTCATTTCTGTCCCCCAATCCATATTCACCTACTATGTTTCCTTCTCTCCCTTTTCCTACACTCGAATTCCAGTCACCCATGACTATTAAATTTTCGTCTCCCTTCACAATCTGAATAATTTCTTTTATTTCATCATACATTTCTTCAATTTCTTCGTCATCTGCAGAGCTAGTTGGCATATAAACTTGTACTACTGTAGTAGGTGTGGGCTTCGTATCTATCTTGGCCACAATAATGCGTTCACTATGCTGTTTGTAGTAGCTTACCCGCATTCCTATTTTCCTATTCATTATTAAACCTACTCCTGCATTACCCCTATTTGATTTTGTGTTTATAACCCTGTAGTCACCTGACCAGAAGTCTTGTTCCTCCTGCCACCGAACTTCACTAATTCCCACTATATCTAACTTCAACCTATCCATTTCCCTTTTTAAATTTTCTAACCTACCTGCCCGATTAAGGGATCTGACATTCCACGCTCCGATCCGTAGAACGCCAGTTTTCTTTCTCCTGATAAAGACATCCTCTTGAGTAGTCCCCGCCCGGAGATCCGAATGGGGGACTATTTTACCTCCGGAATATTTTACCCAAGAGGACGCCATCATCATGTAATCATACAGTAAAGCTGCATGCCCTCGGGAAAAATTACGGCTGTAGTTTCCCCTTGCTTTCAGCCGTTCGCAGTACCAGCACAGCAAGGCCGTTTTGGTTATTGTTACAAGGCCAGATCAGTCAATCATCCAGACTGTTGCCCTTGCAACTACTGAAAAGGCTGCTGCCCCTCTTCAGGAACCACACGTTTGTCTGGCCTCTCAACAGATACCCCTCCGTTGTGGTTGCACCTACGGTACGGCTATCTGTATCGCTGAGGCACGCAAGCCTCCCCACCAACGGCAAGGTCCATGGTTCATGGGGGGGGACCCAAAAACTATGTTTTTAAATATTAGATCGTAAACTTGATGTAGTTATTCCTTATAAATCATATTATATAGGACTTTATAAAGTTCCACCTGTCCGCTGATTTCGTCACCAAATTATTCTTATGCGGTCGTCACCAAATGAATTTGAACCTTTCTTCTAGCCAAATTTCCCGACGGTAGCATCTATATAACATGCAATGCATAAATATAATTTATAGTCCTTACAATAGTTTCCCATGATGAATAATTTGTTGCCCGAATGTATTTGCATGAGACCGGTATACGTGCTGTGTGCTTATTGAAATAGTAGAAATTTTATTAAAGATTAAACTTTGTAATAGTGAAACAAGGTTGTTGGGGTGCAAAAAGAGGCTCATATCAGCTTTGTAAAACCGTCATTAAGCGTGTTAAAAGAGTGTACCACTTATGTTCCATTCATTGTAAGGGGTACAGTCTTCAGCGAGATATTATACAGAAAGTAAGTACCTCTTATCACAGAAGGAAATAGTTACACTTAACAGCTTTTTCCTGTCAACCATTGTGAGTAAAAGTTTGCGTTTACTGCACTATGTTTTCACTAGTATACTTTCGTGTAGCATTAGACATTAGTGGTACCATTCATTATTTAAATAATTTACAGTATGACCACACTCAAAAACCTCGGCCACATACACACACGGAGATTTAGTGTCAGGGAGCATTTTACCTTTTCCTGCAGAGTATGAAGCATATACGCGTCGTTTGTTGTTCCTGTTATACACTATGGGCAGATAAGTGAAAGCGAAGCAGCTTTCCTGCAGCCAGTCTTGTTGCATCACCGTAAAATTTACTATAATTTACAACAACAGCTACAAAACAAATTTATGTAAGAAATGTGACATTCTAGGGAGCCCCTAATTCTGTATCAGATCAATCTCCGCATCGAATAACATGTTTTATTACAGAAATTAATGAAAAGTATCTTTCGAAAGTACCTTTAATATCACGCGACGCACTCTGCTACTTCGGAAGCGGCACCTTTGCCTGAGTATTTAGAAAATTTGTACCAGTGGTGTGGCATATCCAGAAAAATAATGATTTCGTAGAAAGATGCGTAAGTCTACTGCAGTAACACAGATGTCAACAGTTCATTTGTTGTCTTACGCTGACTGCAAATGCTCATGCTTTATGAACTGTTAATGTCATGCGAAGAGCCTGAAGACGCCAGCTATGACCGAGCGGTTCTGCGCGCTTCAGTCCGGAACCGTGCTGCTGCTACGATCGCAGGTTCGAAACCTGCCTCGGGCATGGATATGAGTGATGTCCTTAGGTTAGTTACGTTTGAGTAGTTCTATGTCTAGGGGACTGATGACCTCAGATGTTAAGTCCCATAGTGCTTAGAGCCATTTGAACCATCTTTGAAGATCCTGAAAGCAACTAAATCGTAACAATAGCGCATTATTCGAAAATAATCTATAATTGGGTCAAAGATACCACTTTGTGAAATGGTTCCCCAGTTAATAAATCACTACGAATACTACTGGACGTAAGGCTTTCGTGAATCTTGACTTGATTTTAACAGAGAGCAAAGCTTCGTGAGCTAACAGAACGGCGGTTTGCATACTTATTTTGAGTCACGCATAGTTATAATCCCCTCCGTAAATTATTGGACCAGCTGACTGAGACATCATTTATTTTTGAACGTGGTATAGTTACTGACATTTCAAAAGTTAGCATGTTGCCGACATTTGTGGTGAACACACGAACAAGATGATATATGTACAAGTGTTCGAGTTCTTATTTCAGCTATCGCCACCCTTCCATTCATAGAATTTCTTCTTGTTACTGCTGTAGACTGAAAATATAAACACACTGCTAGTCTACTTAGATCGGTTTACAGCTGGCCGCTTGGTAAACAACCTTCTTCCAAACAGGCAAACGTTCAACAGTTTTAACGCCCACTGAGAGAAACCGGAACCTGCCCAGCTGACATATATCGGACAGGTGGGGAAACACGTGCTTCTCCAAAAACTGAGGTAGTCATTCTTAATGAACGCGCACTGCACATTCCAAGCAGTAATACAAGTGAAATTCTTTACGAAATTCGTAGCATTCGGGTGAGTGTCTTGTGCGTTGATCACTTGATTATTTGTTTGATCTTACACGGCCAGCATATTCATTCTTTTTTAGCAGCAATTTGTTTAGGCATCAATGCAGCTTGTTTTGATGCATTCACCATGTTCCGTTCATTATCCTGCTGCTATAGTAAAAAAGGAATTGTATGAGTGAGTCTGCATCGAGCTACACGTTACTGAATGCCATTGAAAGAACGTCGAGCGCCTGCGAGACTGGCAGAACAGTTATGGAGTAAACGCTAATGTCATATAACAGTGGAAGGTTGTTACTGGATCATCCTTTGATGGTGCATTTGTTGGATATCTTATCTCGTCTTGAAGGACGTTTCCTTGCAGTTAGACGTCAGTATTCACTAGAGCTACCGTGTGACAATGCTGCAGCGCTACTTGATCACCTGTATACACCTATTAGCTGTTAGAACAAACTCGAACTGTGTGCCTCCGCTTTTCCACTATCTACATCTACATATACAAGGTGTATCGTAATTGATAGTGGAAACTGGCACGCTGAAAACATAAGATAATAGTAGCAAAACGTCCTATAAACAATAGTCCGCAAACGAGCCGTTTGCGACATAACTGCTAATATGTAGTTAGCGTAAATGTACATGAAATGTGGTCTTTCCCATGAAGTCCCTATCTGACTGGACCCAAATTTCATCTGTGGCCCATACTTGGGGGACGTGATACATGCATAATGGGACACCAGCACGCTTTGTTGCTGGTGTAGACGACATCCAACGCGCCTATGTGGTCCAAGATGGATAGGTCGAGCAGGGCCCGTAGCTCGGTCCCCAAGACCACGTGACTTCATTCTTTTAATTTTTTGTCTGGGATCATCTCAAAAACGAAGTGTTCAGCACTGGCGTTGATAAGGTTGAAAAACTAGAGTGGCGAGTTCTACAGTCTCTGTTGGATTTGAAAGCATTCGTATTTCATTGAAGTGAGGAATGCAGTATTACATCCAAATGGGAGGACGACATATGGAGCACTTCCGTTTGCAGGTACGAGTCTACCTACAGTGAACTGTAACATGTTATGCACTGAAATAGTATTCTATTTCCTTTTAATGTAGGCCATTTGTGATCCATTCACAGAAAAATATTCCAACACGAAGCAGGAGTTGTGCGAGATAAACGATCGTTGATGGGCGTGTTTCTACATGACGTATATTCAGATTTCGCACCAGTCACATGAAGAGTTCTATTAGGATGCAAATCAGATTTCCTTTAAATACGTGCTGTTTGCTTTAAATACGCCTGGTAGAATTTTGAGCAGAACATAACTTAATCATAGCGAACACTTGGTTTAAGACCAGTTCAGGTAACGATGATGGGAGTAGACCACAAAGGCTCAATAATATTGAGATCTGGTGATCGTGGTGGGTAAGGGAGATGCGAAAATTCATCCTCATGCTCACAAGACGAGCCCTGGACGTTGCCAGCTGTGTGGACAAGTGCCCTGTCACCTTTGAACACAGCATCACCACTAGGGAACAAACATTGTACAATGGACCCGATCACCAAAATTGTCGTATAATTCTTGGGAAGTAATGCTACCTTTGAGACTAACCAGGGGACCCTTAGAATACCACGATATAGCTGCCCCTAACATCACCGAAACCTTGCCATGTTTCACTATTGGGACGTAAACTCGGCCAGAAGTTGGAAAGAGTGTGAAACAAGACTCATCCGACCAAATTAATTTATTCCATTGCTCCATAGTCCAGGTTTTACAAGCTCCTTTAACTGCCACTGATGAGTGGTTATGGAATTTCATCTCGCCCTGCAGTTCTCGTCTTATGGCGCCCCCTTCGTGTTGTTTTGGTGCTGACAGGAATTCGCGAGTGATACATTCAGTGCCGCAGTGACTTTTGCAGCTGTCGTCCTCTCACTTTTCGTCACATCTTCAACGATCGGCTGTCACGGTCACTCAACACACGCTTTCGTCCGCTTTGTGACTTACCGGATGCTGTTTCTCCGCTTTCCTTCTAAACGGTTTAAATTGTCTATATGATGCATCTTGGAACACCAAACACTTGGCTACCTTGACTACGGGAGCGCCCGCTATACGAGCACCAACAATTTTCCCACGTTTGACCTCACTTACCTACGACTTAATCCACTCGAAACTACACAGAACACTGTTCTCACCACGACAGACACTTGCAACACACCGAGGAAATTCCGCAGGTGCTGTTCGTGGTCAAGTACAAACAGCGCAACCTGTAGGCTTGGCTAGCGTCTGCATTTACGTTCAAACATGCATTTTCGTGGTATTTCCACATTTTTTCTGCCCCACTACGTCTGTATTGCACAACCTAATAACATTCTGTAGAACAACATTTGTTCTACTATTAAACGCACACTTGAACAGAGCTCTGTGCACAGGAATCGCTACGATGGTTATGTAAATGAGTTTTGCTTTAGTTACATGCTTATGAATGATGGTCCCAAGGTTTCAAGTCTGTTACTCCTGTTTAGAATCCATCTTGGAAATTTTAAAACACTATTCATTGTAGCATTTAATATACTGTGGTCATCACCAATGAAAGTGGAAATGAAATGCATTTAAGTTCTGTAACACTCAGTGAAGTCACAAGATAGCTATCAACTGCTCATGCATTTCCGGCCAAGAGAACGAAAATGGCTCGTAACTAATGACGAGTGAGCAGTCCGCCCCGGGTAGCTGAGTGGTGCCGGCGTGGTAGCTCAGCGTGTTCGGTCAGAGAGCTGGCTTGCCTCTGTAATAAAAAAATAAAAAAAACTGAGTGAAAAGACCAACAACGAACATCAACGGATGTCATGTGACTTCCGCTACGACGAAATACAACGAACCATAACGAACAAAATGGAAAAAAAAGTTGTCATCGCGACGGAATGTCACTCCTAAGGGCCGCGGTTCGATTCCCTGCTGGATCGGAGATTTTCTCCGCTCAGGGACTAGGTATTGTGGTGTTGTGTTGTCCTAATCATCATCATTTCATCCCCATCGACTCGCAAGCCGCAGAAGTGGCTTCAAATCGAAATACTTGCACCCGGCGAACTGTCTACCCGTGAGTGAGCTAATTGTCATTTTCGAATTACAGTTCCTGGATGAAAACTGCTGACCAGTAAAAATTTACAAACTTTGAAAAAGTGATTTAGCTGAAGTACCCCTATGTGTTAATGTTTCACGCAGTTACCTCGAATATCAACGTGATTTACTTGTAGGTTTTGTTGTAAAACTCGTAGTAAATGTACTTCTCGATATTGGTGAGCGTTTTTATCCTTTCTCTTCTTTTACCCCTTCTCTTCTGATTTATTCATTTACATCTTCTTTACGATTTAGAGAGCCCTTGCAGCACGAACTAGTTTGTCAAATAAATCTGCCAGATCTTTGTTACAAGCCTGCCTGAAAAAATCCTGGAAAAGAGCAGCTAATTTGAGATTTATATCCTTAACGATGTGATATTATCTTTTGTGTAACTGCACAAAGATACGTAACTCCCAAAATTTATTTCACGGCATTAGCCCTATCTACGTGAATTTTTCCTCCTATGTGTTTCCTTATTTCGGGACATAACATTTAAAGGGTATCCAATAACAAGACCATAGAATCTGTTCAGTCCCAGTTGCATGTAACGTAATTGCAAGTTGTCAAGCATTTGGTTATCCATATTTACTGACATTAATCATCGACTCTGTTTCAGACATTTTTGTATAATCTTTAGTAAGCCAGATGTTTCTAATGTGCTACAGAACTGACAGAATAGAATAATAATTTAACAGAAAGCGTCGTGAAATTGCTTGCTTTCGAAATTTGTTGTTTCATTGTACTGTCTAGAAGCTGCGGCAAAAATACTCTCTTGATTCACATAATTATTACAAAAATGGTTCAAATGGCTCTGAGCACTATGGGACTTAACATCTGAGGTCATCAGTCCCCTAGAACTTAGAACTACTTACACCTAACTAACCTAAGGACATCACACACATCCATGCCCGAGGCAGGATTCGAACCTGCGGCCGTATCGGTCGCGTGCTTCCAGACTGAAGCGCCTAGAACCGCTCGGCCACACCGGCCGGCTTAATTACTACAATAATGCCTTCTATGTTGCGTCGCAAATCTGAGAACAGTTTTGTCAAAACTGCGCCATGATTCAATAGCTGAATCATAATTCTGACACCATTTACTTGTAGTATTTACAGCACTGCCTCTGAATCATGATTACGACTAGTTTCTTCTGCGACCCTCAGAACAAACCCAGCTTAATGTACCGGACATCCGTTTGCCAGAACACGTGGCAGCACGTCACGACTCATGTCACGATTCCTCATTGTGAACAAAGATAAAACAGCCTCTCTATCCACAGCCCTACGTATTTCATCCTAACAAGATCTGTCCCAGTTACCACCAGCGTTGGAAACGCCTCTAAGCACATCACAATCGTAAATCTTATGAATTCACTTTATGCTTGCATCGGAAACTTATGAAGATTCATGTAATAATAGGTATTATCTGCTAACAAATCCGTCCGTCGTCGGGAGTAATGGATAACTGAAACGCCAATTTTTGGTGTATGGAATGCTATAGTAGTCTCGTATCGGAGGAGATTGAGTAACGATATACAGCGAAACGACACCTATTCTTGTCTTTTATTGATTAAACCTTGATCTTGGGTTTGTCGTTGTCAGTAATCACCTACAAATGGCTAATTGTGAAATTTTGCATACTAAACAAGTATACTTAGGAAGTAGCTCAATGAAGCACATACCTGACTTTTAAAAGCGGTATGATAGAACTATAAAGTGGATAGAGCAGCAAAAGATTATTAGGTGCTGGAAATCAGTATTTTGGAAGGGCACGTGCAACAATATGAACCTCCTTGAAGGCCGTAGCGTTGAACCAGACAAGCATTGAATTTTTCTAGTATTAGCGTTTCAGGTGGCTCCTGCCTAAGCCGAAATTCCACTGTGTATGCCTCCTGCTATCACATCAAGTGCGTCGGCGATTGAGGAAATTCCAGACGACGTGTCAGGTGAATGGTCAGGCCAGGAAAGAAGTGATAGGCCTGGAGAAGAACATTTGAACATATCTTGCAAAATGGATCACTGTTCCGTAAATGTCTTGACGGAATGATACCACTTTCAAGCTTTACAACTTCCATTCTGCAGCGACCGCTGTCCACAATTCTTATCTGCTTCGCTTTTAATATCATACGCCGTCCCAGCTATGACGCCGTGTGTTCGGCCAGTATGAGGCTGGATAATGCACCTAGGTAGACGACATTCACCTTTAGTGTCTCACTCATATGTAACTAGGAGTCGTGTTTTTTTTTTTAAGTAATTACCGTTTTGCAACACACATAAAACAAGTGGACTCCCCTTACCAATTTTATTTTTATTTGAAAGCCTGTACTTTAATCTAGTGTTATACAGATTTCCCATCAATATAAAGGAACATCAACAAAAGCAAAACGAGGATAATGGAATGTAGTCGAATTAAATCAGATGGTGCTGAGGGAATAAAATTAGGAAATGAGACACTTAAAGTAGCAGTTTTGCTATTTGGGCAGTAAAATAACTGAGGATGGTCGAAGCAAGGAGGATATAAAATGTAAACTTGCTAAACTGACTATTGCAAGGGAAGCGTTTCTGAAGAAGAGAAATTTGTTAACATCGAGTATAGATTTAAGTGTTAGGTAGTCTTTTGTGAAAGTATTTGTATGGAGTGTAGTCATGCATGGATGTGAAACATGGACAATAAACATATCAGACAAGAAGAGAATAAAAGCATTTGAAATGTGGTGCTACAGAAGAATACTGAAGATTACATGAGTAGATCACGTAACTAATGAGGAGGTACTGAATAGAACAGCGGGGAAGAGGAATTTGGGTCACAACGTGACTAGAAGAAGTGGGTAGGGCCGTTCTGAGGAGTCAAGGGATCACCAATTTAGTACTGGAGGGAAGCGTGGAGGGTAAAAATCGTAGAGGCAGATCAAGAGATGAATAACTAAGCAGGTTCAGGAGGATGTAGGTTGCAGTAGTTATTCGGAGATGAAGAGGCTTGCACAGGATGGAGTAGCATGGAGAACTGCATCAAACCAGTCTTTGGACTGAAGACCACAACAACAACATCATAAGGCACTTATCTCTTCAGTACAACAAGCTTTTGAATACCACTCTCTTAGAAATCTGGGACCTGAATAACACTTTCGGCAATTTAAATGTTCTGTTAAAAGTTAGATACAGCACACTCTTTGTCTGACATTTGACACTGACGATTTGGCGCAAAAAGTGAGAGAGAACAGACACTTAACGATTTCGACGTTATGTAATGAGTTTCCTCAAGAGTCAAGAATGCGCTTTGTGCAGTTGTTTCAGATAGTTTAAATTATCGAAGGTGATGTTCAGGCGGCAGATGTCTACGAGTTTTGGTATTCAAAAGCTGGTTGTACGATACAATAAGTGCCTTAATATTGGTGGGAATTACGTAGCAAAGTAGATTAAAGTGCAGGATTTCATGCAAAAATGTACTGATTAGAAAAATCTATTTTTTGTTTTTATTTCAAAACGGTACTTACTTAAAAACACACATTGTATCACTGTACTACATATTTAAGCGGGACTTGGGGATAATGATTTGTCGGCGGTCACCACGCTGCTATCTACGTTGACAACACCACTGTAGCTCCAGGTACCTTCGGTTTAGGGTCAAGTGTATTTCGGAAATGATTACATGCACGCTGTTAATAGCTCAACAGACACTGGCAAGTGGAAGTCAGACAGTGGCCTCCTCCCTTGCTGCAGTGCATCGACGTTGTTCCAATACTGAGAGGCAGATTAACGGTTCGAGACTGCAGTGGGGATGAGCTGTCTGTCGTTCCTTGCTGAGGCCATACTTCGTGGTATACTGCGGGGCTTACGACTCATCTAGCTGTCGTCGACCCACGCGCTGCGCACGCGCGCCGACTGTAGTGGAATTAGGATCTGTATGGCTTTCTATTTCGCTGTACGACAGACCTAATCAGTGGAGATCGACATTTCGCTTCGTTCATAATACGTAGAATGTCAGGGCCCTCTTTCACACTGGCTGATGTTTCCCACTGTTGACAGAGGAAAATAACACAAGTTAAACTCAAGTCTATAGCCCTTTTCATATAACCTTCACACTCCTATCCAGAGGGTGCTACGTAGCTCTTGCAGCAAATGTCGCTCTGTCCTGACATTACAGGGTTAATCGCAGGCGTACCTATACTGCTCTTCTTACAGTTTTTCAAAATAAATGACGTAATTTTAACTCAGTGACATGTTAAAACAAGCATTGTATTCATCATACTCATCATTTGGTTATGCAGCTCTTGCAGTAGCCGTATTTGCTGACAAAATTATGAGTATAAGGTCCGCCTGTTATCCAAACAACTAGTTTTTTCCTCTCGTGTAAAACCCAAACAGGTTTCAGCACCTAAGCTCCATTGCCAGTACTTATTCTATATCAAGTTTTTATTTTTACATTATTTGGTTATGTAGTACCCTCAGTACATTATCGGATATTCATTTACATCATACTCCGCAAGCCGACGGTACTTCTGGTACCACCAGTTGATCGCTCTTTCCCTGCTCTATGCCGGCCGCTGCGGACGAGCAGTTCTAGGCAGTTCAGTCCGGAACCGCGCTGCTGCTACGGTCGCAGGTTCGAATCCTGCCTCGGGCATGGATGTGTGTGATGTCCTTAGGTTTGTTAGGTCTACGTAGTTCTAAGTCTCGGGGATTGATGACCTCAGATGTTAAGTCTCGTAGTGTTTAGAGCCATTTGAACCATTTGATCCCTGTTCTACTCGCGAATAGCGTATGGGAAGATTGATTTTCGGTAAGCCTCTACATCAGCTCTAATTTCTCGATTTTCTTGTTGTGGTCATTTTTCTAAGATACGTGTGGGACTAAGTAATATGTTGTCAGGCTCTTCCTGTAAACTGCTCTCTCGGAATTTCAGTGGTAAACCTCTTCGTGATGCACAACGCCTCTCCTGTAGCGTCTGCCACTGGAGCTTGTTGAGCGTCTCTGTAGCGTCCTCGCGCGAATAAACGATCCCGTGACGTAACACACCGCTCTTCGTTAAATCTTCTCTATCTCCTCTATCAGTCCTATCTGTAAGGACACCAAATTGATGAACAGTACTGAACAGTCGATCGAACGAGTGCTTTGTAAGAGTCTACCTTCGTGGATGAGTTACAAGATTCTTCTCGTGAATCTTGTTCTGGCATGTGCTTTTCCTGCTGAGTTTTTATGTGATCATTCCACTTAAGGTGTCTCTGATTGATTGCATGTCAGCTTTCGAAAGTCCTCAAAACTTTGAAGTTCAAAGTGTAAAATTGTTGTCTAAGAGTGAAGTTCAGCAAAATCATTGTAGTGTTTGTGTGAGCACATGAACAATACATGAGAATCCAGATGAGAAACGATTTTCGGAAGCTAACTACGACAAGCTACCAATACCCAAATATGTACAGAGGGTCCATACACAACGCAATAATGTAAAAATTAGGAACTGAAGAAAGAATTTCCACAGACGGCGGTACAAAGGTGCTGAAACATGCTTGGGTTAAATATGAAAAAACTATTGTTTGCGTAACAGGCAAACCTCACATCCATAACACAAACATAGCTTCAGGGGTGATTGCAGTATCTATGACCGTCTTAGTTCGCCAGAGTTTAGGGTTGATCGTTTGTTTCTAAATATGCTTAACCAGGAAATGACACAAATCTTAATTCTTTCATTACCATCCGCCTCAAAGTGTAAATTTCAGCCGGCCGGGGTGGCCGAGCAGTTCTAGGCGCTACAGTCTGGAGCCGAGTGACCGCTACGGTCGTAGGTTCGAATCCTGCCTTGGGCATGGATGTGTGTGATTTCCTTAGGTTAGTTAGGTTTAGGTAGTTCTAAGTTCTAGGGGACTGATGACCTCAGATGTTAAGTCCTATAGTGCTCAGAGCCATTTGAGCCATTTTTGTAAATTTCAGGGGATCTGACAGAACGGTTCCTGTCTGCAACAAATAATCTGTACTGCGAACTATGCACCGTCTCTTGTGTCAGCTCCATGTAGAAACGACAGGCGTTTTGCCAGATCTACTCATACAGTTCTGGACTTATCGTTGAGTGTGGTAATGTGCTTTCTCAATTCTCCCAAACGTTGTTGGAAATGGCAGGATGGAAGGTATGACCTCAAAAGGAAGAATTAACAGATTTTGATCATGTACGGGAGGTGTTACCTGCCTCCTAAACGTCACTTTCTCCGGTAACAAAAGTATTCACTTTTCTTGCCATATGAACATATTAAATCAATTACCCGACTTTAAAACTTCCCTCTTTAAAATGATAGTACGATTATGCCTTTATATTCAGAGTTAACGGAAAATACAGGTTACGAAACCATCCAGGAATAACTCTGTATTATTAACTCTTCAATCGATCTTACAATTCCATCGCCCTGTTTCGTTTCGTTGAGGTGGACAAATCTTCGTTTCTGTGAAGTTTAAAGCTCAATGTACCGTTGGTATCGAAGCCATTAGAGACTGGACCTTTGTTCTGTTTCATAAATTTATGGAGAAAATCCTTTTTAATATGCACTAAAATATAAAAAAAAATGCAAATCATGTTATCTGCGGTCCGGAGATGTACCCTCACAAACGTTCAGGAGACGTACCTTATCAAAGAGTGCTACATTGTACCACGAATTAACTATTTATGCTAGGTTACACTGTTTGAGATTTGAAACTGT
The DNA here is from genome assembly GCF_023864345.2 of Schistocerca serialis cubense. Lineage (NCBI taxonomy): Eukaryota > Metazoa > Arthropoda > Insecta > Orthoptera > Acrididae > Schistocerca > Schistocerca serialis. The sequence continues at coordinate 207,016,903 of NC_064641.1, forward strand.
GACTTATTTTCAGGATCTTCTTTCTGCCACTCTAAATCTCACTGACCAAGCGCAAAGGCTGTCGCGTGGCAGTTACTCCACGGGTGCTTGCCTTGAATTGCCACAGGACCTTTTGCAGCTTGGCTGCGGGTTTTCCGCGAGCTAGCTCGTCTGGGTGCTGGAGAATTCCATCATCACGGAACGCCTAAGACGAGAGAGGAGAGTGAGTCAGACAGGATACCAGTCTCAGGGCCGTGCTGCTCCACATGAACCGCCGCTTGTTTTTATTTGACTCAAGCATGGCGAAACAGAAATCGTTAACATGATGGCGAATTAGTCGGCTCCCTTTACTGTTCGGAATGGAACATTTTGCAAGTATTCTAAGGTCGTGTTTGTAACCGTTTGAAACGCGCTTTATTTTTTTTTTATTTTTAAGTAGAGTTAACGTTCTATGTTAACTACTAAATCATGTTCCATGTTCTAAGTCTTCTTCACATCTCTCGGAACATAAAACCTGTCACAGGATTACAGGCCTTAACGATAAATGCAGAGGATCTTAAACTCTCTTTGTTTATTCTATGCCACTGTTTTTGGAAAACGTTTAAAGCTTGTTGGGACAGGGCTGACGATAGCTGCCCGGTGCATATCTGTATTAATATGAATGTAATCTGGAAAAGACGTTTACTACGTTTATATGGAATTGCCTGCATTTAAAGATATTTATCGTTTCTTGGAATCGAGTTTTGTGTGCTATCGTCGAAGGATTTTCCATTTTCGTCGATGTAAAACATTTTCAGCCCAATCGTGGCGTAAAGTAAACATCGTACCCATCTGCGAGCCACTGACACACCAACTGGCTGTAAACGTTTATTACGTTCTTCGCATTCAGAAAACAAACTGTTGCCTAAATCACATATGTGGCTGCTAAACAATCCTATTCGTTTTATGAAAATAAATTCACGCGTAACTGATAAATAAACATACATGGCATTTATTCCAATCCAAAATAATAAGCTTTCTGTGGCGCATTGACAAAGTGCCTGCCGCACTGACGGGAGCCTTCAGCACGATCTACTTTGCGGCTTTAACATCATATTTTGTGCGTTGTATATAATTGTTGTAGTTATCGAAACAGAGTAACTCAGATCTAAGAAAACTTTGTCATTTACGTATATAAATACGAAGAAAAACAGCGACTATTTAGCCATATCAATATGGCAAAACTGATTGTTTAAGCTTTCATGTACGCTGCTACCTAAAAGCGAAGCGTTGTCAAGTAATTTATGCAAATATCTATAATGAGATGTCAGAACGGTTACACAACGACGTTGAGGTTCACACACAAGAAAATATGGCACAATGATGTTCAAAACATATAACTGGAAAAGCTGTGAAACCGGAGATAACACCTCGAAAAAAGTCACGAAATCGGAAAAATCTTTTCCACAACACATGCTTTGCAGCAACGGGGAATGGTATCTACGAGATTCAAGAGCGTCATTGACAGGCAATCTTGTTCTTAAAATGAGCTATGCCAGGGCCGAAGAATCCTTGCACCCGGCTAATGTGCTGTAGTTTGCCATCCCAATACGTGCCACACAGGTTCGGGATTCAAGTCCTGGAACCTTCCTCAAGGGTCTACGCGGTGCATCTATTCACCCACAGCAAATTTATCGACCACTGTAACTCAACGTGGACAAGAAGTATCATTCCTGAAAAAGATTTAGGGACAGTTACAAGTCGCATATGTTATTGCAGTACCTTGTCGGCGTACCTCTCGGTGCGCCTCCAGCCACCGACGAAATTGTAAAACTCCGTAGTCCATCCAACTTACTGTCTCTTCTCACGAAGACACCATCATCACCAAATAGGTTTCGACCTATAATGTTTCTGTGAGTGTATCGACTACCACTTCCCATCCAGTCAAATTTGCGACCAACAAAGGAAGGTAGATAATAGTTTCATGTCCCTTCGACGACAAGGGCACTTTTACAAATAAACCATACCGGCATCCATCTTAATCTCTTTAGGAAAACCTTGGAAAATATAAATTTAGCTGATCGGACTGGGAAATAGACCCTGCTATTCTCGAAATAGAGTTAACGTTTTCAGCGAAAATCGTTCAGAAGCGGGATTCATCTCTGACGAGCACAGTCTTCCATCCATTCGTGGCCCAATATGGATGTTTCTAATACTGAACTGCACTACTGTAGGCGAGACATACACCGGCGTACGTCCAGCACACAGACCAACCGATGCACTGATTTTGTGGAAACTGGAATTCCTGAGGCAACAATAAGCTCTGGAAACAACTGTTTTGAAGACATCTTGAAATTACGGAAGGATGTCGTTCGTGTAGTGAACTAGGTACTCTTGGTCAGTCTTGTAATAACGTACGAGGAATATTTTCTGAGTGGTGAGATCATCACCAACAACTTGAAACGAGCTTGTGTGACTCATTGAATACTGTTGATAGTGTAGTAGCTCTTTGAATCACGCGCACTCTCGTTTTTGTGGAAATCTGTGGGTCATTTACTGTGATTTCTCAGTTTCTTTGTTTCCAGTTTACTATTTTCTAAATTATGAATAGTATGTACACACAGTGAAAGTTACCTTTTAACGAATTTCTAGTCTTCCGAATAACACAAAACAAAAATTTCGCCAAGATTGATGCAGAACAAATAATGCTTTATTAAGCAATACCGTAACAGAAATCGTATGTCCTTGTTTCTTCAAAATTACAATTATGGTTTTGATCTTCCATGTCAATATTTATATGATATTTGTCGGCCACGGGAAACATTTACAGCTACCGAAGGCAGTGAAAGAATTTAATTATGACGTTAATCATTCATTTTTTGTTATTCTATAATTATCTTTAGATTCAACTTTGACAGTTTAAAAGGCCTGCCAATGTAAGTAGATGATCGTGCGCAACAATCATTGTAGCAATGTGTACGAAATGGAAAGAGAAGGGGAGAGAAGGTCGCTAAATAAGGTGTTCACGTTACTCATTCTTTTTCATAGCCAACTCTGTTCAGAGTATAATTATCAAGGTTTGAAAATTCATGTTGTACTATACGATCTGTCGATACGTTATGTGACCATTCCCATTAGTAGAAAAGCCGTTAACCATGTAACCAACAGCAAGTATATTACCCTTTTTCTAACATTACAACGTCCAATTGTTTGGGACGATTCTTCATGAAGAATAATTTTTGGATGTGTGGTACGTCACGCAACCGATGCTCGTTGGGATCTATATCGTGTTCTAGAACAGGGTAACCAAACAAAAACACTATTTTATCCAGATCACGAAGCAGTTGTCTTTATTTTGTGTACGTGTTTATTGTCATGCTGGTATGAAAAATTTTCTGTTCCAAACCATTCTCAAAGTTTGGGTAACGGGAGTGTGTCCCAAATGTCTTCACAAATACCTGCGTTCAGTTTGCCACCCAGGAAGAGTACCTGTCTCTGCGTCGCCACCTTTTTTAATGTTTGATGATGGCTGCAAAGCCGAAACTGATTAACTGTTCAAATAAATTAAAACATGACTAAGAGTGCAAATTCTGAAGTTTATTTTACTAGTGTTTCATAGCGCATCCACGGCATTGTTGTCTGACGTAATATATTCTTTCTTGTGATCAATAGCTTCTTAGTCAACACACTAAAATGCAGACCACGTTGCGATGGTTAGCCCTGTGGCTTACCTCGGTACGTGACCTGAAACGAAAGTACAGTTGCTAACACGACCTTCTGAAGATTGTATCGCCAATGGTTCGGTGGTCTTTACCAGCTAATTACTTTGGGTTCCTAAGCAATGCTTGGGCTTTGTGCTTCGCTGACATTTGCATTAAACATGACCGTACTGAAAAGGAGAGGTGGATAGCGTAGTACGTGTCAGATGTCTCTAGTGGAAAGCTCTCGTGTGCGGCCCTAGAACCAGATTAATTTAGTTCTCTCCGTTTACTTATTACGACAGAAAATACGCACATGATAACTGATCACTCGTCGTGGTCTTGTAGAGCATTCGATGCACATTCCGACGTCACACACAGCACGTTCAGTGTCCGAAGACATCAACTGACAACGTAGCGTACTGAAGTCGAACGAACACTTTAAGTCTAGTCTCAGCAAAGGTGTTAACATTTTCTAACCGTGCAAAGACTTCGATTTTGTTCATTATGAAGATGGGTTATGTTTTTAGTTTCTCTTTATACTCCTTACCACATATGCTCTGAGAAATCTCAGTGAGTGGTATCATATTATGATTAAAAACATCCATTCCGATTAAGGCGATGCGTATCCTTGATCTCGTAACGAGGCCTCCCTAAGTGGTCGTTTGACAGACTGGTCTGTCTCATCTAGGTTCGCAGTTCGCTGTCGCCGCTAAAAGACTTATGTCACCCCACGCCAAAGGTCGATAACATGCAGAATCACTGAAAATCTGACATTTAAAAGAATAGTATTCATTAAATAATCTCAGTTTCAACGCTCCGTAAAGTTAGTGTACGAGGAGCTTCGAAAACGAAGCGAAAACGACTCAGAAGTAAAAGAATAGCTTTCGATTTGGAGAGCCCTGCCGCTACTGAAAGAGAAAAATTATTTATTGGAAGGCATCATCACATGTGGTGGAACTTGAGTTTCCAAATGCATTTCAAGATCACATTTCATGTCTTCGAAAAATCAGAGTCGATGCCTCTAAAGATATTCAGACTTAACATGTCTACAACTAAATCTGTGGTGACTGTGTGACAGACAGCTGACTGAGCTGGAAAACAGCACTCGTAGGCAGCGACTCCCGGCGGATTACGTCCAACGATTGAGTAGAGGAGACCAGGACGACTAAGCGCAAGTGTGAGAACTCTGCGTGATGGAGCCAGACTTCTTTCAGCAAAACAAAACTTTGGTCCAAATAAAACGGTGGTAAATCGTGCAGCATCCACGCCTCAATCCGCACCTAGTGCCGCCAGACTTTCTAATGTCTGGCTCATTCTAAATATTAAAATTCAAAGCTAAGCTTGGAAATCCAAAAGCTCAACAAACATCTGTTGTGCAGCATGTGATATTCGCTATTTTTGACTTCATTAAAACAGCAAATACGAGTAGTTAATACTTTCAGCCAGAAGGCGAATACTTGTTTATAAATAATGATTAATGTTTAATGAGGCGTCGCATGGCGACGGTGGAATTTTCTAAATAATGTAATTCGTCGTCTTTGGGCGGCAATATAAACAGAAAAATACGGATAGATATGCGATCCTTCACTATTTTGTTCGCTGGAGAACAAATGAAGCCTTGAGCGCTAAAAAGACTTGTACTGGTTTTCTCAAGTAAGACGGACGCAGATTTGTGGCAGTCTGATCTAATTTTTACTAAATGTATAAAAACGTGTATGTCTGAGTTGAGTGAAGTGTAAAGAACTTTTATAACTTACCGTGACGACGCACGAGCGACTCAAAGAAGACAATGGCTATATAAAAGAGCGCTCAATGGACATGATACGGACATAAAAAATCTACCGTCATTGTAGTACTAAGCTTAAGGTACGATATATGTTTTAGTTTATAATAAATATTTGTTCTGGGAATACTGAATCATTTAGCAGTGCTCATTCCTATCATCTCCGCAGTATTATTTTCATTTTAATTATGCATTTTGCTAAGATTACAGACACGGAGATCAGCAGTCCAATGTGCGTGTTACATAGATAAAAAGAAAACTGTTTTATCGTCTTCTTGCATCAGCTTTAATATTGAATTTCCCTTTTGTGTGATGTTACAGTTGTTTTTGCGCCCTTAAGAACTTTCTGGTCCCTTAGGAAATTGTTTTGTCATAACAATAACTTCACAACCGGGTATGATCGTATCTACGATCATGAAGTAATTAGAAAGACGATAATGCGATTTCTTAATCAATAGCACGCTAGCCACGCGAAACTGCAAGTAGAAAAACTATTCACATCTCATAATGCAATATTTTATAACAATGGTCAATCCATGATTCTTACGCCAATTGTGATTGATAAAACAGTAAGCTAAATCTCAATTTCCAACTTTCCATTGAATAACAACATCACTTTTATTTTGTAACATCACAAGCACTTTCTCATGTAAGTGGCATGAGTGCCGAACTTACCTTCATGGTTTGCATTTCAGTCCTTATAGAAAGGATCTTTTAATATAATGTAGATCTACAGGATATCTTGAACTTTCCTTTGCAAATTACTACGACTTTTAGGAGGTAGTGAACAGAAAGTCGTTTGAACAGGACCCCATGACCATAAATATATTTCTATGCTTACCTACGCGGGAGCATTGTGGACAACTAGAAATTTATAACAGTTATTTTAAGTATCAGATATATTCACTGTTCTTAGCGTGGGTGAAAGAGTGGACGAAATCCAATAGGGTGAATATTGAAATGGTCAGAAAACTCGTATTCAGTATGACTACTACTCTGAACCTGTATTCATAAGTCAGTTTGACACTTCCTCGCTTAGTAAGATGTTTAAGCTATCGTAAGTTGCTTTCATCAGTGTTCAGCTGACTATTTCCGTGCAATATGTTTTTAACCTGCGATACCTATCTCTGGATGCTATGGCAGAGAACGCTTCAGATATCGAAGGCCTTCGCTTCTATTTGACTCTCCGTTCGATGGAGCGCTGACGGAGTCACGCAAATAGCCCTTCATACCCGCTCAGACCAAGTCTCCAAATAACCACAGATCGATGTTTAATGCGAAAATATCGTTTATGCCATTTTCCTCTGAGGAGAAGTAAGACACCAATTCTGCGCATGTTTCTTATTTTGCTTTCTGTTTCGAAATGGAATAATACTGCCAGAGTTTCTAAGCGACACTGATTATGATCTTGAAGTAATAATGTAGAAAATTGACGCCACATGTGAGGTAGTTTCCATAAATTCTGTTCCTCTACAGCAGAGATTTAAAATGTACCAGTGAAAATATTTGCAAAAGCTAATCTAAAAAAAATGGTTCAAATGTATCTGAGCACTATGGGACTTAACTTCTGACGTCATCAGTCCCCTAGAACTTAGAACCGGTTAAACGTAACTAACCTACGTACATCACACACATCCATGCCCGAGGCAGGATTAGAACCTGCGACCGTAGCAGCAGCACGGTTCCGGGCTGAAGCGCCTAGAACCGCTCGGTCACAGCGGCCGACAGCTAATCTAAGCTTTCTTAGATTGAAAAGGAGGCCGTGTATGTTACGTAGTAAATTCCTAATATCCAAAGGCTTAGAAAGGACTATGTTGTTGCCACCGTGACAAAGTAGCAAAAATTGTTTTCTATACCTTCGATCGGAGAACAGAAATAAATGGAGAACGTGTTACCTGATGCTTATTACGAATAATTGTTATTTACATTTATTTTTATCCATAGAGCACCCGCATTGTTGCTCTTGAGAGAGGCAAAATTAATTTTTGGTCTCTTTAATATATTAAATATTTGAAAATTGTTCTTATATTAAAACACTGAAATTACTGCTTGTTTATTGTCTGTACCACCTATCGATGAATGGAAATATACAAGGTATTTGTTACCTGATCCGCATTTTTTTATCCGCATGGCGCCCCTGCTTAACTTTAATATGCTAAACATTTAAAAAAATGTATATTAAAACTCTGGAACTACTGCGATAGGGTGAGGACCCAATGTTTAGTAGTTGTGATAGAGTTAGTTTAACAAGTATACAAAATATAATGGAAATTTTTACTGTATAACAATCGGAAATGACATCTTCAATATATCTCGTAATACGCCTTCAATAATTAAAGACTTACATGCCTTATTTTGAAACAATAATCCACATAAAATTTGAATAAACCTGCTCAAGGTTACTGTCAACTTATCCTCCATGAACACATGTTTGATCCAAACACGCAGTAAATCAAGTCTTATTGTCAGTTAATAGTAATATACCAAAGATAGTCTTCAGAGAAGAGACTTATAACTTCTTTTTACTAATTGCCTGCCACGTAAGGATCGCTGCAGTGAAATAAGAGAAGTTAGGAAAACTCTGGAATAATCTCTCTTTTCTTGTTCCCGGCCATTGTACGTGAATGGAACAGAGAAAGGCAAAGATGTTGCTGGTAGCTTGTACTCCTCTCACCATGTGCCGTGCCAATGTAGTTGCGAAAATATGTGTCTAGTCTTTACCTATCTGTATAAACGTTAATTTTCTCGAAACTTATGCGGAAAAAATTTTTTTTGACAGCATTGGTTGATATTTTCTCCTTCTTTTCTTTGGCTCCTATTCAAGTATTTTTTTATCTGTGAAACAATGAGAAAAAGTTGCGCATTATAATTACCTATTTGAAACTAAACTGACTATTAGCAACAAACATTTAAGTACGTCTTATATTGACGTAAATTGAAACGTAAAGGGCAGCTGTATGACTTCTTAAGAGAAATACAAGAGAATATCGCATATCTAATACCACTGTTATTTAAATGACAGACTCTTGTGATGCTGATAATTTTTTCGTGCCTTTGGCAATTTTACTTCTGACACACAAATACCAGGAAATTAATTGCGAAAGATTGATCGCATACTTTCTCAAAAATATGGAATTTACTCCACAAGGGACCCAAGTGCAGGTGAGGACTTATCTTATTCAGCTTTATCTTAGAGAAGACCGATAGAGAGTTTACTAGAATTACTCCATAAGGGATCCAACTGGAAGAGATGAACATTAGTAACCTAGCCTATGCAGTAGCTCCGAAACAGAATTAAGCCGAATGATGCAAAATTATTGCAAAATTGCTCTGAAAACAGAATTATTTGTTAATGATGAAAAGACAGAATAAAAAAGAGCTCTTTGTTCAGGCCATGAAGGCCCAAGGTACGTCTACTGGCCGCCGTGTTATTATCTGCCTTGCAGCGTCATGCGGATGCTGTATGGAGTGGCATGTGGTCAGCACTCTGCCCATCCGCACGTTTTGCAGACTTGCCACACCGTGGAGCCACTACTGTTTGGTCAAGCAGCTCCTCAGTTGGGATCACGAGGCTGAATGCACGTCATACCTGTCCTCCAACTAAGGAAAAAATCCTTGACTGTACCAGTAATCGAACCCAGATCCTCTGCATGGCAGCCATCTACGCTGACTGCTCAACTACGGAGGCGGAAGAAACGACAGAACATCTGGCCATAAGTAAGAAAGTCCGAAGTGATGCGGCTTTGGTTGTAGGTGGATTCACTTTCAAGATAGCTGACGTCTTCAAGTATTTCACATAGATTTCCTCAGCATGTTATAGTCTTAGGTGGAGATTTCAATTTACCAGATATAGACTGGGACACTCAGGACGGGTGTTAGGGACAGAGCATCGAGTGATATTATACGGAGTGCACTATCCGAAAATTACCTCGAGCAATTAAACAGAGAACCGACTCGTGGAGATAACATCTTGGACCTACTGATAACAAACAGATCCGAACTTTTCGACTCTGTAAGCGCAGAACAGGGAATCAGTTATCATAAGGCCGTTGCAGCACCCCTGAATATGGAAGTAAACAGGAATATAAAAAAAGGGAGGAAGGTTTATCTGTTTAGCAAGAGTAATAGGAGGCAGATTTCAGACTACCTAACAGATCAAAACGAAAATTTCTGTTCCGACACTGACATTATTGAGTGTTTATGGAAAAAGTTCAAGGCAATCGTAAAATGCGTTTTAGACAGGTAAGTGCCGAGTAAAACTGTGAGGGACGGGAAAAATTCACCGTGGTTCAACAACAAAGTTAGAAAACTACTGCGAATGCAAAGAGAGCTTCATTGCAAATTTAAACGCAGCCAAAACCTCTCAAACAAACAGAAGCTAAACGATGTCAAAGTTAGCGTAAGGAGGGCTATGCGTGAAGCGTTCAGTGAATTCGAAAGTGAAATTCTATGTACCGACTTGACAGAAAATCCTAGGAAGTTCTGGTCTTACGTTAAATCAGTAAGTGGATCGTAACAGCATATCCAGACACTCTGGGATGATAATGGCATTGAAACAGATGATGACATGCGTAAAGCTGAAATACTAAACACCTCTTTCAAAAGCTGTTTCATAGAGGAAGACCGCACCGCAGTTCCTTCTCTTAATCCTCGCACAAACGAAAAAATGGCTGACGTCGAAATGAGTGTCCAAGGAATAGAAAAGCAACTGAAATCACTCAACAGAGGAAAATCCACTGGACCTGACGGGATAGCAATTCGATTGTACGCAGAGTACGCGAAAGGACTTGCACTCTTCTAACAGCCCTGTACCGCAAGTCTCTAGAGGAGCAGAAGGTTCCAAATGATTGGAAAAGAGCACAAGTAGCTCAAGTTTTCAAGAAGGGTCGTCGAGTAGATGCGCAAAACTATAGGCCTATATCTCTGACATAGATCTGTTGTAGAATTTTAGAACACGTTTTTTGCTCGCGTATTATGTCATTTCTGGAAACCCAGAATCTACTCTGTAGGAATCAACATGGCTTCCGGAAATAGCTATCGTGAGAGAACCATTTTGAAAATATGTTGGACTGGAGGATAAGAAGAAGTGAAGAATTAAGAGAGCTGTAGCCTACGAACGCCGTAATATCGTCGATGTCTGAAGAAGACAAGGTTGAAGTGGGCAGACCATCTAGCGAGAATGATGGAGCATAGACTACCTAGCATTCTCCAAAACAATAGATTGAATGAGAGGAAGAGGAAGAAGCAGAATTAGATGGCGAGGTAACACACGGGAGAACACAGTTACGATGAACATCAACACGAAAAGGATGAAAAGTGGACTCAACAAAAAGAAATGGAAGAGGCTCGTAGAGCAGATGTATGGTTGATAAAGCCCTAGCCAAATGTAAAGTAAACAATCATTATACTTTATAATGTACGCATTTACCGGTTCAGATTTTGCTACGGTCTTGTCTCTGAAACAAAACTAAAACAACCTCTTTTCAATTCATGTTTCGCATCATATTCTTGAGGAAGAAAGCTTTAAAATATCCGTAATTCAGTGGCTAAACCTGAAGATACGGCTCTGTAATAGCAGCAGAAAATATAGAGTACTTTGTTCAGTATTTCGACTAACGTGAAAAAAAGAAGGCTGCAGTTGTGTGTCAGTTATCATTATGCCAGGACGCTGAACACGCCAGCTGTACAGGCAACTAATGGTGGCCACTACACTCTGTCGGGAGGAGGGCCGCATGTACAGTCGCCCCCACGTCCCCGGGGCAGCACGTGCAAGACATGTGTCTGACAGCAGACTGGCGAACGGCACAATGTATTTATGTGCGCGGTGGCGTAAACTGTGGACAGCGACCGTGTCTCGCATTATCGGTCACGCTCGCTGCCGTAAAGCGGCGAACCTGCATCATTCTGCGCTGTTCATCGCGAGAGCGAGCGTTTACGAGTCGTTCATTATGTCGGTAAGTTTTAAGGTTCCCAATCTGGCAGTGAACTACGGTGTATTTCAGGTCGAAAATACACTCATTTTTCGTCGAAATTCCTTCTTAGATCAATGCACTTTCTCCACAGCGGGTCCAGTCAGTGTAACTGTGGCTGCTGGTGAATGGTGGAACGATGGATGGGCGGGGGGGGGGGGGGGGGGGGAGTGTGTCGTCCAGAAGAAAGATGTCAGTTTCCTTTTCTTCTGTGATTCAGGTACCGGCTCAAATTTGTTTTTATTGGGGTGGTCCAGAATGGTTGCGTAATATTCGCCAGTATTTATTTTATCTTTCGCAATGTAGAGGAGGGCGGCTGAAATACCCCTCTGGCCATTTAGAGCTACATTTTCCGTGATTTACCTAGATCGCTTAAGATAAATGGCGGGATGACTCTCTTCAAAGGACACGGCTGATATCCTTCCCTAATCCAAGCTTGTGCTCCGTCTCTTTTAATCTCGCCGTTTACGGGTTGTTTGACGCTGATCCTCCCTTTGTATAATTTGAGCGTAGATTGTCTTCAAGAGAAACGTGATCACGTATAAATTCAGAAATTTATTTCCTTTGGCGATAAACCGTCCAAAATAAAGAATTTTTTGTCTACACAGTATTTATTTTTATCCATTTCAATCAATACAAGCAGAGTGCACAGTTTAAAAAAACCGTCTAGAGAATGTTACACCGCCCATTAAGTTATCTTATTACGCAGCACGTACTAACTTAAATTTCCAACACCGACTACATTCACCATTTTCTTACATAGACAGTTAACTTCCTTCCCGGATTTCGCTATATTCCCGTAATCAATTAAATATGATCAATTGCGTTGTTCCACTTCTGGCCCTATGCACTCAAATATTAGGCTTGCCATTGATTGATAAGAGTTGTTGGATGTCCTCCTAAGGGATATCATGCCAAATTTTGTCCAGTTGGATCGTTAGATCTTCAAAGCCGGTTGGAGCGCCTTGCCCATAATTCTCCAAACGTGGAGATATCTGACGACCTTGTTGGCCAAGGTAGCGATGGCAAGATGAAGACGGCCAGTAGAAACTCTCCCGTGCGTTCGGCCATTATCTTTCTGTAATGTAACCCTGGACGTCTTCTATAAAGGGCAACAAAACGTGACTTACCGACATGCTGTGAATGTGCTGCGGATGACACCCAGAGGGTGCTGCTGTGAAAGGAAATAGCACCCCAGACCATCATTCCTGGTTGTCAGACTGTATGGCGGGTGACAGGTTGGCATTCCACTGCTGTCTGGGAAGTCTCCAGACACGTCTTCGACCTGGGATCTCATTGACTGGAGTAGAATTGTCTTAAGTGATGAGTCCTGCTTAGAACTGAGCTCCGATGATTAGCGGAGATGTGTCTGGAGAAATCCCAGACGGCGGTGGGATACTCGCCTGACTGAAGCCCGCCGTAAAGACCGACAACCGGGAATGATGGTGTAGGGTACCATTTCTTTTCATAGCAGGAGCCCTTTGGATGTCATCCGCGGCACCTTCACAGTACATACTTCCACGATATTTTACACCCCTTTTACTGCCCTTCATGGCAAGCAGGCCCGGGCTTACATTTCAGCAAGATAATGCCCGCCCGCACCTGGCAAGTGTTTCTAATGTTTGTCATCGTGCTTGCCAAATCCTACCTTGGCCAACAATGTCGCCGTATCTCTTCCCAATTGAAAATGTTTGGAGCATTATTGACACGACCCTCGAAACAGCTCGGTATTATGACGATCTAACGCGCCAATTGGAAAGGATATGGCACTGATATCTCTGAAGATGACATCCAACAACTCTGTCAATCAATGTCAAGCCGAATAACTGCTTGCATAAGGGCCAGAAATGGAGTAACGGCTTATTAACTTGCTCAGTTTGTGAAGCTCTTTCTCTTCTATGAATCACCCACTTTTTCTAAAGTTTTAATCTTTGGTTCAAATTATTTAAATGGCTCTGAGCACTATGGGATTTAACATCTGAGGTCATCAGTCCCTTAGACTTAGAAATACTTAAATCTAACTAACCTAAGGACATCACACACATCCATGCCCGAGCAGGATTCGAACCTGCGACCGTAGCAGTCGCGCGGTTCCGGACTGAAGCGCCTAGAACCGAGCACCGCTTTAATCTTCGTTTGTCTCTACATGTACATCACACGTACCGATTTCCGTCCCATTCGGATAAATCATTCGTGTAGTGTCGTCCTTTATTTTCCCTTCTAGTGCATGCTGTTAAATCAAACGCGTTTCATCACAATTGTAACTTCCTTATAGGATATTTGGAATATGTGGACTCCCCGTAGGCTATTAATACTGTTTATGCTATACAGGGTGAACCAAAATTCCACCGACAAAATTTCGGAGGTTGCTCAGGGAGATTTTCTGAGTGTTTTGTTATAAAGGAGGCGTGGTCTGAGGTGGCTCGTTACGGAGTGATAATGCAATCATCGTTCATTCGGTTTGTTGCTCCAATCACCTTCACAACAGTAAAAAAGCCTGTAACTCGCAATCATTAAAATGCTCAACACAAATCACAGAATAATGCAATAACCCTCAGACAGATGCGGCAGGACTGTGATGTGGCTGCTGTCGCTGCAGAAACAGCTCTTTTCCATTGCTGCAGAAACAGCTCTTTTCCATTGCATTCAGTGAATCCGTACACGAGGAGCGTATCTACCAACTTTTTGTCAGTAAACCTGTGCGTCGAGATGTGTGTTAGTGTTAACGTACAACCAACAGTGCCGGAAAAAGCGAAGTCGAGACAGAAGTGATCAGTACTGATCAGCACTGAAAGCAAGTTTGAGAGTGAAGAGAGAAGTGAATACTATTACAGTTGGCAATAGTAAGCACCATGAGTTAATGGAACAAGTTTAGAAACAAACAAGACTCACAGAGCATCCAGTCCGCATTTACTCTTTTCTGCAGATATTTTCACTTAGAAACAGATACGAAGATAAATGGGATTAAGGAATCAAAAGAAATGCCATTACTCTGCAACAAGCCACCGGATACCTCAGGTCTGTCACACTAAGGTGATACAAGTCGTGGGATGCACATATACAGATGGCGTAGTATCGCGTAACAAGGTATAAAAGGCCAGTGCATCAGTGAAGCAGTCATTTGTACTCAAGCAATTCATGTGAAAAGGTTTTCGACGTGATTATGGCGTCACGACAACAATTAATAGACTTTGAACGCGGAATGGTAGTTAGAGCTAGACGCATGGGACATAGCATTTCGGAAATCGTTGGTGAATTCAATATTCCGAGATCCAAAGTGACAAGAGTCTGCTTAGAATTCCAAATTTCAGGAATTACCTGTCACCATGGTCAACGCAGTGACAGACGGCCTTCACTTAACGACTGAGAGCAGCGGATTTTACGTAGTGTTGTCAGTGCTAATAGACAGGCAACAGTGCGTGAAATAACTGCAGAAATGAATGTGGGACATACGACGACAGTGTGGCGAAATTTGACGTTAATGGGCTATGGCAGTAGACGACCGACGCGAGTGCCTTTGCTAAGGGCACGACTTCGCGTGCAGCACCTCTCGTGGGATGGTGAGCAGACGACTGGAAAACCGTGGCCTGGTCAGACGAGTTCCAATTTCTGTTGGTAAGAGATGATGGGAGGGTTCGAGTGTGGCATAGACCCCACGAAGCCATGGACGCAAGCTGTCAGCAAGGCTCTGTGCAAGATTGTGGTGGCTTGTTTCCATGGAATGGACTGGGTCCTCCGGTTCAATTGAACCGATCATTGACTGAAAATAGTTATTTTCGCCTGCTTGGAGACCAGTTGCAACCATTCATGGACATTATATTTCCAAATAAAGATGTTATGTCACTGAGCCCCAGTATTCGCAATTGGTTTGAAGAACCTTCTAGACAACTTGAGCGAATGATTTAGCCACCCAGATCACCCGACATGAATCCCATCGAACTTTTACGGGACGTAATCGAGATGTCAACTCATGCACAAAATCCGGCATCGGCAACACTTTCGCAATTATGGGTGGCTATAGAAGCAGCCTGGCTCAATATTTCTACAGGGGACTTGTTGAGTCCATGCCAGGTCGAGTTGCTGCACGACACTTGGAAAAAGTATGTCCGACTCGATATTAAGAGGTTCCCATGTCTTTTTGTACCTCAGTATACCTGACAATCTCAGGAAATTTTGTCGGTGAAATTCTAGTTTATACCGTATTTTTATATATTGCTTATTACATCTGCATTATTGTTTTTCTGTGGGCATACTAATGTGTATTGTTCCAACTGTCAAACAATTACGAATTATTTCGTATATTGCTGTGCTGACGTCAGTCATTTCTACATTTGACTCAAGCGCCGATTCTTCTACGAGTTCAAATTACCCGGTAAATACAGTCATGCATCATTATAAAAAAGGAACATTTCAGGATCAACCTCTCCATCTTGCGCACACTGCAGTATCCTGTTGCCGGACTGATTTACAGCAACAGTATCGGAATTGGTCACTCGACGCGCCACTGTTACTTTGTAAGACTTCGGTTTGAGTTTGTGCTCAGTTTTGTGAGCCGATGCTGCTGAAGAGTCAGACTAAACACAATGCATCCTAAAATATATATACCCCACTCTTATGTTGGGTTATTCATAAATACCTCCAGCGTTTTAGAAGACAACTGAAAGAAAAGTACAAGACATAGAGCGAATGACACATATTAGTACACAGAGCATCTCTTCAAGTTACGATTCGTAATATGCGCCATGGTGTGGTTGCACTAGGGGCAGGCGTGTCAGAACATGTAGGCAAATCATTCGGTCCATATTGTCTCATCGGATTAGATCACGCCTGCAGAAAGGCAATGCAGTAACAGATTTCCAAAGCTGGCTGCTATCGCGCCTTCACAGCGCATTCATGTTAGTGACTTCAATGAATTATGAAATGCTTATTGTCTGGAAAGAAGTACTGTGAGAGAAAGAACCACCTAGCTCCCATAGGGGTGATGCTTGGTAATCTCTGAGATCTAGGCGCTCTGCACACTTCAAGTGGCTCTAAGCACTATGAGACTTAACATCTGAGGTCATGAGTCCCCTAGACTTAGAACTCCTTAAACCTAACTAACCTAAGGACAACACACACAGCCATGCCTGAGGCAGGATTCGAGCCTGCGACCGTGGCAGCAGTGCAGTTCCGGACTGAAGCGCCTAAAACTGCTCGGCCACAGCGGCCGGCCTCTGCATACTATGTATATTGTGCACGTAGTATTGGAATGCATTCCAGGAGCTATATGCGCCGATAGGTATGGCTGTGCAGAAGAAGGGTAAAATGAACTGGGCAGTTAGAGTGGAGGAAGATGAGGTGGACAGAGAAAAGGGGAGCGAGGACGAGATGGACAAATAGAGAGGGGAGGAGGAAGTAGAAAGAGAAGGGAGAGGAAGAGATAGACAGAGAGGAAGTAGGAAGAGATGGACAGTGAGTGAGAGGAGAAGGGAGAGGTGTAAGAGGCGGGTGGAAGATGAAGATGTATAGTGGGCAGGTAGAAAAGGAAGAGGGGGTGGGGGTAGGAGTAGATGGACAGAAAGAGGAGGAGGATATGGAAAGAGAAAAGGAAGGAGAATGCAGGCAGAGAGACAGGGGAGGAGAGGTGGTAAGAGAGAGGGGAGGAGGAGATGAACAGAGAGAGAGTTTGGAGCAGAGCTGAGAGAGAGAGAGAAGAAGAGACTGACAGAGGAAAGGGAAGAAGGACATGTACAGAGAGAGAGGAAAGAAGGGGAAAGGTGAGCAATGTATGTGCTGATGCTTACACAAGCGAGGCTATGGGGAAAAGTAGGTGTTAGCAGTCTATGTGCTGTACACGAATGCAAGCGAAACCGCGGGGATAAGGCAGTATTGCTCAAAACTAGAAGAGTTGTGTTTATAATAATATATCCACAAATCAATACCTATTGAAAGACGGGCCATTTGAGAACCACAGCCTGCATTAACGTACTTACAGACGAGACAGGATTCACGAGAGACGGCATAGTTATTTATCGTAATACCACATATGCGGGCAGATTCAAATCATCGAACAGTCATGGTGTTGGCACATCAGTACCGCTTCATCAGTACCGCTTCACTATCAAGCTTTGGCAGGAATTGTAGGTTATAGACTCACAGGGTCATACACTGTACTAAACAGATTAGCAGGTGTTTTATACCGTCTAATTCTGCTCGATGAGCTACCAGCGCTATTGAGGATCTACCAGCGCTATTGAGGATCGTTACATTTGGAGAAAGACAACGACTGTGGTTTATGCGTGATGAGGCACTTACTCTTTTTCTACAGACGGTCCGATAATACTCCACAGCAACGTTTAATGCTCTAGCAATCGAATGCGTATCGAACGTGTGTGACTAACAATTCTACCCAAGTTCAAAATCAATAACATCTGACTAGAGTACCGAAAATAAAAAGTCATTCGCATAAAAGGAGAATCAGTCGAAGGAAAATAAAAGTCGGAACTGATATGGCAAGAAGGAAATCTCGTAAAAAAAAAAAGAGAAAATTGTAATGGATAAAAAGCATGAAGATCAATAACCACGTTTTCTATTTCGTTCATTTTTTTCGTGCTCAGTACATTTCTTTTCGACATCTTCCACGTATCTGCAAACTGCTTCCGATTCTAGCTCAGTAAGAGAGGCAAATTTTTCCTCGTCTAACTTCCAGACATTCTGGAGCTTAAGAGTAACGTTTTTTGATAGATACCCGATATTTTTTGCTTGTGCCCATATCATATCGTTTCTACTGCCTCTGGGTAATATGTGGCAACCAGGGAACAGAATGTCCACAACGTGCGAGAATGTAACCAGTTTGCCATATCAGCTTTCTCGCTGTTCATTGGTGATGGTTTTCCTTCTAGCACGTTGTGATAACTCGCATTGTCAAGCACAATAACGGAGTTGCTCGGCTAGTTGGGTATTTTTTTTGTTGTTGTTGTTCTAGCCACATGGTACAAAAAAACAGTAATTCACTCGATCTGCAATACTGCTTTAGGCAGGTATTTGAAATGAATGATAAATGGCTCAAACAATCACGTTGAAAAATATACAGTATTCATTTCTTCATGGTAACCTGCGGTTTTACTCTTTGACTTGAGTATTAAATGCGTATTTGGAACAAAACAAGAGTTTTCTCTTGTAGTGGGGACCATTCACTTATTTCCAAGAGACGAATAAATTCTCCGCAGCTATACATCCACATGATATAGGTATTTGTTGCATGCGTGTACTGCAATAACACGTTGCCCTTCTGATTTGGCCGGCCAGGGTGGCCGAGCGGTTCTAGGCGCTACAGTCTGGAACCGCGCGACCGCTACGGTCGCAGGTTCGAATCCTGCCTCGGGCATGGATGTGTGTGATGTCCTTAGGTTAGTTGGGTTTAAGTAGTTCTAAGTTCTAGGGGACCTTAGAAGATAAGTCCCATAGTGCTCAGAGCCATTTGACCACTCATTGGGCCTAGTGTAAGAACTATGAATATATATTTCATCGATATATATAATAGATCTGCCCTGTTTGCGGTAATTTCTCAACAACAAAAAATGTCAGTACGTTTGCTTTGTATACCTAACGTTCAATTAGCAGCTTCCTGTTGCCTGAAGACCTCCTCCATCTGGTTAGACAATGGGAAGTATAAGAACATTTTAATATAGAATCTATTTCTTTATTTCGGTCTATGATTGCAAAAGATTAGTTCTTGAGACTACCTGTTTGGTTGGCAATGACCATCTTCAGATCTGTTTTATAACATGTCCTAATATGATGGGGCCATAGTGGCATCGTCAGTAGATAAACACAAAATCTGCTCAGCATCATAACACATAAATAGGATCAGTCCCCTGATAACCGGTTCATCAGAAATACATAATCGTGAAGTTTTCTTCTCTTTCTTCGCATCTTTACTGTAGCAACGTTTTCCCCTCCATTTTGATTCTCTTCATTGTACGATGCGGAATGTCAGGGCTGCCGTCACCCCCTCTAGCACACTTTTTAATGGTACTTTTATTCCCTCGTCTGTCTCTTTCGACATAAATTTTGCGACATTGCACACATTCTCCCATGCCTGACAGTGAAGCACTTTCCTTCCACCTACGGTGCATGGGGACTGTGAAGTCATGCTGTGTAGACGTGAGAGCGAGAACAAACGAATTAACGCGGGTCGGCAGGCGACACACATTTCACGATTGACAGACGTACGAAGCTCTGAGATCAGTAGGCGACATGCAACTGATACCACCACCCCTCCAAAACTAAGGAATGGACTCTCCCGGCAGTCAAGACAAGAATGCATTTCTGCGCAGGAGCTATGTTTTCTTGCGTGACCACTAAGAGGTTTCGTTCCGGACAACTTAAGAACGGTTGTCTTTGAAGAAATTATTTCGGTGTTGTTTTTCGCCGTCCAGCATAATAACGCTGAATAAGTGGCTTTTTCGTTGTTCGCGCAAAGACTTTTAGATTGCAAGACAGACCCGGATCACATCCGCACGCCGAACTGACGATCGATGGTGAGGTATACTGGCCAGTCTTTATGAGGTTTCCCATAATCTTCTTTCTCTGTATCACAGCCCAAAACAAAAGTTTGCACTACTCACAGATTGATACTGCACATGTTACGCCTTATCAGCAAATGAATTCGGCTACAAAGCAGACACCAAATTCATTGTGAGCTCAGTCTGATACGGTTCAAAGCCTGAATTGATTGAGAAGACGTCAGCAGCAAGTAGAAATAAGAGGGAATATACATTATTAAAACTCGAAGTGTGTTTATGTATAAATTTATATGTGAGCATAATACATTCGTGTTTATCATTTAGATTGATAGATGATGTCTGATCGTTTGCTTGTTGTATTACATTCAGGAAAGAAACTCAGTGGAAATGTCACCTAAAACAACTCGTTTCATAATAATGTAGACGAAACACATAGATGTTGAAGAAACTTTAAAAATAACATTAATTACCACCTAAAAATCTTTCTTTGGCAATTACTGATCGAATAAAAAAGTAAGTTTTGTTCTGGATCCTTTTTGAGATATTTTTGTACCCTTTCCGTAGCCTGGCTTCAACTAAACTTTGTTTCTTTGAGGGAGAATTTACATTATCCTGTGAACAGTTAACTGCTTCAAAGCTTATTAACATTTAATTATTCGTTCTAATCAGTAGAGATTTTTGTCTATACAATAGTACAACTATCATATTCGTAAATTATTTGTACTTCCAGTTATTTACTACGACTTCTGAACAGGCGCGAATAAGAAATGGAGTTTTATGGGTATACGCTGAACCGCTCAGCGTTGTGCTTTTGTTATAAACCACTGCCCTTGCATCAGTATCGGTATCTTAATATCATAAGCAGATTGTTTGGCGTCAGTGGGGCTCCAAGCAACATTAAAGCATAAAAGTAGTGAAAGATAGTTAACATTTATTTAGAAAAATAATTTGAGATTGTTTCACAAAAATAACATTTGAGAAAAAGTCCCTCATATGATTATAAAACAGGTTTATAGTGAATTGATTACCTTTCTAATAGTTTGTAGTTGTCGCATAGGCGGTCAATCTCGAGTTTTTTCCCTTTGTAGTAGGTCAGCGTTCTTGGCCCTCCCGTCAAAATATCTTAGCGGAAAAATGCTTTGTCGGTAGATTCTTTAAGTACACTAACAAGGAGATGCTTGATCACTGGCTAATTGTGCAGCTAATTCTGCCAGTAAATTTGGATAACGTGCCAGGTGTCAAGTGCTGTAAATACACTGACACACTGCTACCATTTGTTTGGGACTTAGTTGCTCTTGGACGTCTACCAAGATACCAATACAAAGAAATAACACGTAGATCTTAAAAGAAGCACAACTCATTTCATGACAGTAACAAAGCTACCTCATACCCAAACAGCTGTAGATAAAAGGATGAATATTTGCGAAACTGAAATCATAAACCTGAAAATATCAATGATTTTCAAGCTGAGAGTTGTGTTTTTAGAACTTCGATACCGAACTGCCAAGCCAAGCGACATTTGTTTTTTTATTTTATAGATGCACCGATATTTAGTGCGTCCTCCAGAATGATAGTTGTGGGTCTTGTATTAACTTGCGAATAAGAATTAGCTTGCTCCTGGTGCAACAATGTTGCTTCGTAAAGCAGCCCCTTCCACTGTGACTTCGAGTTTTAATTTGCCGTTACTGCGTAAGCGTGCTTGCGTGCGTGCGTGCGTGCGTGTGTGTGTGTGTGTGTGTGTGTGTGCGCGCGTGCACGCTATACAACTGATGTACTGACGAGCCTAAACATTGTGGCAAGTGTCCATTGCGAGATTTAATTCTGTATTGTGACGTTGGGGTGGGGGGAGGGGGGACGGACGTGGTGCCGTAGGCAAACTATACAGTCAGAGCACTGATGAATGTGAAATCTTTCTAGTCAGAATACGGGCCGCAAATGGGGAAGTCCACGACATGAGCGACTTCGAGAAAACTGAGACTGCTAAGGCCCGAAGCCCTGGAATGAGCATCTCGGAAAGGGCGACGCTGATAGACTGTTTCTCGTGCTAATGTCGTGCACATCCGTGCAGAGTGTTGAAGGACGGTGAAAGCAGGAGTAGGCGACATGGTGATGTACAACTCCATCACAGAACGCGGATATCGGAAGCTTGCCCGCTCTCTAAAGCAGGACAGGGAGTGATCTGTGGCAGGTCTGGCGACGGAGAACAATGTTGTCAGGCACAAGTGTTTCGAAGCACACCGTGCAGCGTGGTGAAACGCTCCCACAGCTGTATTAACGACAGTGGTGCATTACTCCTCTCCAACTCCAACTATTGGACTGTGCGTATTCCTTTGCTAGCATTTTAGTAAGGAGGCTATGAAGAATTCAGTTATTTTCATTTAATGGTGTATCACAAGTTGTATGACATAATTGGGATTGTTACTTCTTCTTAACTAGTTCAAACTCCACTTGCATTCAATAACATTCCGTATGCTACAATACAAAATTAACCGCTTCAGACTGAAACTATTGATACAATGAAAACGCAGCGCGAATAGTTAGAGTGCACATATTACCTATTACATCCAAAGACATACATCTAAATACGTCTGCGTCTGGAGCGCGGCCTACAAACTCCAACAGACGCATTGCTGCGAGGTACAAATACGTTATTTCTGCTACGACCATACTAAAATTCCGCTACATTTCGCTACAATATGAAATATAATTTATTATATAGCCAACACAAATTACCGAAGACATATAGCCTAAAAAATAACTTAAACTATAAACAAGTATATTCCATACATCGCCAGGTAGCTACTTGATGATCAGCATACTAGGGATGGCTGTGATGAACTTGAAAATCGTAAATCATTCAGAAGGTCGCTGTTAACATAATAATTGTAGTTTGATGCAACAGATACTTTCTTGTTTATGTGCAATTTAAACTTGCGAAGGTATAAGGTAGTCATTCGCAAGGGAGTTTTGTTAGCTTTATGCATGAAATGTTTCTTAAACTAGCAATGAAACACACGAGCCTGTAAATATAGCAATACTTTCCTCACCTTCTGGTAGCTGTTGGTCTTTGTTAGAGAGTTGATACAGACAATTTCCAAATTAAGAATATATTTCTCCATAATTGGGTACGAAATGCAACAATTGTGCTTGTTTTGCGTGTCAGTTCGTACTCTTGAAGCCACTTAGTGTTTCAGGGTTTAGCCTATTACGTTTTTTTTAGTTATAATGTCTGTGATCGACTAATTCAGCACCCTTCCTATTATTACGAAATGCTCTGACAATTTGGAATACAAGATAACATGAATGTTGAATGAAACACAATGACGTAAAATACTGTAATTTAAATGATATGTCTTATCCCATAACGATGAAGGTATTCCTTAGATAATTCTGCATATTACTAGGAACATATGGTTCGTGTCAGTCTCATAACATCTTTAGTATATCTATTTGAATTGGCTACTCAGTACAGATTACTGCTAAGTATAACAGTAACAAAAGCAGTCAGATAGGACCGCTACTATCCACGATATATATGCATGACTGGGCGGGCAACGTTTTTGGCTCCCCGAGGCTGTTCGCAAAACGATTTTGTTAGACACAGAGAGGTCAGCACTTTACAAAATTTCTACGAATATATGAAGACTTAAAGGATATAAGCGTTTTGTGAAAGGGCTCATCGCCAACGTTAATAAATGTGCAGTAATGCGCAGTCATATGATACTAGCCATCATTTTTGAACAACCACATTTTCGCTAATTGCACTATATATTATAATTTCCAAGAAATATCAACATGTAAATCTTTTTCAAGTGGCTGAGGCGCTGAAAACACAGCACACAAAATAAGCAAAACGATGTGAACTTATATTACGCTAGTTAACATCGCATAAAATATCTATACTCTGTGAGTGAACCTATTCCCAACCGCTAAACTTGCGTAATACGTAAAATATTGTACAGGGTTATTACAAATGATTGAAGCGATTTCACAGCTCTACAATAACTTTATTATTTGAGATATTTTCACAATGCTTTGCACACACATACAAAAACTCAAAAAGTTTTTTTAGGCATTCACAAATGTTCGATATGTGCCCCTTTAGTGATTCGGCAGACATCAAGCCCATAATCAAGTTCCTCCCACACTCGGCGCAGCATGTCCCCATCAATGAGTTCGAAAGCATCGTTGATGCGAGCTCGCAGTTCTGGCACGTTTGTTCGTAGAGGAGGTTTAAACACTGAATCTTTCACATAACCCCACAGAAAGAGATCGCATGGGGTTAACCTTTAGTGATTCGGTAGACATCAAGCCCATAATCAAGTTCCTCCCACACTCGGCGCAGCATGTCCCCATCAATGAGTTCGAAAGCATCGTTGATGCGAGCTCGCAGTTCTGGCACGTTTGTTCGTAGAGGAGGTTTAAACACTGAATCTTTCACATAACCCCACAGAAAGAAATCGCATGGGGTTAAGTCGGGAGAGCGTGGAGGCCATGACATGAATTGTTGATCATGATCTCCACCACGACCGATCCATCGGTTTTCCAATCTCCTGTTTAAGAAATGCTTCTGCTTTAGCCTTTTCCGTAAGATTTTCCAAACCGTCGGCTGTGGTACGTTTAGCTCCCTGCTTGCTTTATTCGTCGACTTCCGCGGGCTACGCATGAAACTTGCCCGCACACGTTCAACCGTTTCTTCGCTCACTACAGGCCGACCCGTTGATTTCCCCTTACAGAGGTTATCCAGAAGCTTTAAACTGCGCATGCCATCGCCGAATGGAGTTAGCAGTTGGTGGATCTTTGTTGAACTTCGTCCTGAAGTGTCGTTGCACTGTTATGACTGACTGATATGAGTGCATTTCAAGCACGACATACGCTTTCTCGGCTCCTGTCGCCATTTTGTCTCACTGCGCTCTCGAGCGCTCTGGCGGCAGAAACCTGAAGTGCGGCTTCAGCCGAACAAAACTTTATGAGTTTTTCTACGTATCTGTAGTGTGTCGTGACCATATGTCAATGAATGGAGCTACAGTGAATTTAAGAAATCGCTTCAATCATTTGTAATAACCCTGTATATTTGTCTTGTAGTACGGAGCATCTGTTGTTAGTGCCACTCACTCCGTCTAGCACACTCGGGAGAGAACTTCCCTGGCGACAGTAGATGTGTTCGCTGTTGCATTAAGAATGCGAGCCGCGGGGCGTAGACGATATCCTCCAGCTGGGTAACACTAAATCTGCATCCACTTACAATTCTAGTGTTACATAAGGCGATGAAGAACACTATATTATTGCAACTAAGACTTACAAAATTTATATGGTTTCAGGAGTAAAACAAGTACTTCAAATAATAGTGTAAAGTACATGATATTATGGAGGCAATAGTTCACAATAGTGTCATGGTTTGACTGCTAACATGTTTCGAGACTTGAGGGAGATCTGCAAAGAGAAAAATATTCACTGTAATTATTGCTGTGCAAATACTTTCTATTATTTTTAATTAACTGGAGTCATTATAATCCTTCCATCAATGCAGGTACTTTGAAATTATATTAGAGTTTTTGCTTTTACAAACAAATTTGCTTCTAACCTGCATGATTTAACACAGCATTTGTGTATACTCTTTCTTCATAAGTTTTGCTTTTCATCCATTCGATTTAACATCTGGTAAGGTTCATGGATGGTAAAGATGAATAATGACCACTCGCACTGTCAGTGACACAGGAGATCGAGGGAGCGGTTCCTGCGGTTGATGATGGCGGAGTCCACAAAGTGAGCGACTAGCCAGAGGCAGCGTTCAGAGAGTAGCGTTAGTCGTCATAAGCGTGCACAAAGCAATACGATTCTAAAAATATAAACGCAGGCACTAGCGCGAGCCGAAGGCCTCACAGAATGGCGAAGAACTGAGGGACCAGTGCGGGCCGCGGGATTTACTGGCGCTCACACGTCAGTGGACGGGCCCAAGGGGCATACCCATAGCAGCGGCGCCTACCGTGGCAGACACCTGCAACCGTGCTACGAAGCCTGAGTATCTCTGAATTTTCCTCCAAATTGTTACTCGGGCGGGGCGGGGAAACCGAATCGCTGTCGGATACTAAATGCTCCAGCCTGTGAGAACATCATGCACATTCAGAACCATAAGGGCGTCTGCTTCACACAGGTATAAGATTTGTACATACCACTTTCTAGCTGATGTATAAGGGGCAGTTAAATGAAAGCGAGACAGAAGGAAAAAAACGTAAGTAAACTGTTTATTATTTCGACAGTAATAGCCATAATTATTAAAGCATTTACCCCACTGTGACAATACATTCGACGCCTTCACGGAAAACCGAACGAGGTGGCGCAGTGGTTAGCACACTGGACTCGCATTCGGGAGGACGACGGTTCAATCCCGTCTCCTTGGCCATCCTGATTTAGGTTTTCCGTGATTTCCCTAAATCGTTTCAGGTAAATGCCGGGATGGTTCCTTTGAAAAGGGCACGGCCGATTTCCTTCCACATCCTTCCCTAACCCGAGCTTGTGCTCCGTCTCTAATGACCTCGTTGTCGACGGTACGTTAAACACTAATCTCCTCCTCCTTCACGGAAAAATGTCTGCAATTACCTACGGCACCACGATGGTACGTTGCCTGAAGCAAACAGACGGCCACGAATACCTTTCTTCAGGGCTCCGAAAATATGGAAGTAGCACTAGAAGAGAACTGGGCTGTACGGGGGGATGTGGATCCGCCCACATGTTGCTGCCCACTATTGTTTCTCTGGGAAGCCCTTACACATCCTACGTACAGTAGTGATCTCTCTCCACGTGATTTCCATATTTTCAGAGCCGCGAAGAAAACCATTCGTGGCCGTCGATTTCCTTTGGACGAAGAGGTGCACAGTTGCGTACAAACATGGTTCCGTAGGCAACTACAAACATTTTGCCATGAAGGTATTGGCCGTCTTGTCTCACAGGGGGTTAGATGTATTAACGGATACGGTGGCTACTTTTGAAATAATAAACAGTTTACCTACTTTCTTCCATCTGTTTTCGTTTTCAAGATGAAATGAAAAGAGAGCAAATAATTTCTGTCTCGGCTGCAACTAGGAGCTGAAATAACTCCATTGGCGCCAAGTGAAAATCTGCGGCGGCCGGTGTGGCCGACCGGTTCTAGGCGCTACAGTCTGGAACCGCGCGACCGCTACGGTCGCAGGTTCGAATCCTGCCTCGGGCATGGATGTGTATGATGTTCTTAGGTTAGTTAGGTTTAAGTAGTTCTAAGTTCTAGAGGACTGATGACCTCAGAAGTTAAGTACCATAGTGCTCTGAGCGATTTGAATTTTTTTTTTTTTTTTTTATCTGTACCTGACCGGGGCTCGAACGCGGATTTCCCGCTTCTCGCGAACGGTCATCTTGACCATACTGGCTATCAGACACGACTTTTGTCCGACCCAAATTCTCATCTTGTCACAAATTACTAAAGTATCGCCCCCATCCGTTGCTCGTCGGCATTCGCTAAATTCTCGCAAGTGTTCAGGAGAGAGAGTGTATTCGCACTGAAGAGAGCTTCTGGCCGTCGAGATTACGATAATTTCACTGTAAGAAGAAGGGAATATTTTTCCGCATTGCAATAGCCTTCAATAACGATTACGAATAAAACATGTCACGTTATTATCACGAGCAGGACAGTGACCGGAGACTGTACTGTGTAGCTGCGATTGACGTAGACGCGACTCTCAGTGGCTGACAGCCGCGTAGCTTGCACGTGCAGCGGCACGGTGGAGCCAGTGGCGCTTGGAATCGATGATCCGGGCGCGGCTTGCGGTCGCCCAACACGTGATAGCTTATTGGCCGGTGCATTTATAACATTGCGGTGCGCTTCCTGCCCCGCTGTTCACTTTGCCATATGCATCTAAGTCTAGAAGTACCTCACCGCCGGCCACTATGGCCGAGCGGCTCTAGGCGCTTCAGTGCGGAACAGCGCTGCTGCTACGGTCGCAGGTTCGAATCCTGCCTCGGGCATGGATGTGTGTGATGTCCTTAGGTTAGTTCGGTTTAAGTAGTTCTAAGTCTAGGGGACTGATGACCTCAGATGTTAAGTCCCATAGTGCTTAGAGCCATTTTTGAACTGCCTCTCCCAACTGACACGAAGGACAATGGGACCCACCGTCACAACACCCATGTGTCGTAATGCACCCAAGGGGTTCTTGCTTTCAGCCTTCTGTGAATCGATCTGTAATAAATGTCTTCTCTGCCTTTAATTAGCTTGCTATTTACAGGTCTGTTAGTCTACCATCCAGTGGGTTCCACTGCCAATGTAATTTATTCAACCGCCTGATTCCACTGCTCTGATCTTGTTCTTGATCCTGCCGTTTCCCAAGTTTTCAGGGCATAATAGAATCAGCAGCTTCATTTCGGCCGTCACGAGCTTTCTACGTCAATTGAACTGTCACTTATCATATTTGACATGACGCTGTGTGATAACTGCCTATGTCTACTTGATCCTCTGCGTGCTGCATCGCTGGGCGCTCCCGGTCGTTATTAAATCGATGCATTTACATAGTTAAGGGCACAGGAAATTCCGTTTAACCTGCTGTCAGGCAATCGCATAAAGTCGTGTTTTACATTGGTATTACTTGTACGAGGGTTATTCTAAAAGTAAGGTCCGATCGGTCGCGATGTGGAAACCACAGTGAAAGTCAAAAATATTTTATTTGCAACAGTGTGCTACAACTTCCAGTCTTTCCGTAGTTTCCACACCGGCTTAGACATCTGTCGTATCGTTGTACCACCCTTCCTATACCTTCGTCATAAGATGCAGTCGTCCGTGCTTTCCGCCAGTTCTCTACGGCTGATTGTTTGTGCCTAAATGCTGTCCCCGAAGCCACCAGTTCATGTGAGCAAAGATGAAAATCGCAGCGAGCCAGATCGGGGCTGTATGGTGGGTGATCAAACACTTGCCATCGAAAACGCTGTAGGAGAGTCTTCGTTGCTTCTGCAGTGTGCTGCCGAGAATTGTCATTAAGCAAGAAATGCATGACAATTACATAATGTCAGCTGCAATGAAATCAGGCGAAATC
Source organism: Schistocerca serialis cubense (assembly GCF_023864345.2). Classification (NCBI taxonomy): domain Eukaryota; kingdom Metazoa; phylum Arthropoda; class Insecta; order Orthoptera; family Acrididae; genus Schistocerca; species Schistocerca serialis. Next base: position 207,045,877 of record NC_064641.1, read on the forward strand.
TCCCGGCAGGCACGCATACTTGGCGGGAGACACTATTTCCTAGGCATCTTTGCGTGCTCACGGTGTGCTCAGAACTGAAAAGAGCAATTTGACGCGATGGACGTAAGGGAGTACTAGAGACACTGCTCAACACGTCTGTGCAAAGATGCATAAGATTTTCACTGTCGTTTCCATTTTGCGACCAATCGTAACTTACTTTCAGAATAACCTTCTTATACATTTTGTGGGTTTGAAACACATAATGTTAAAGCTGTCATCATTCTGAAGATTAGTTTAAGCACGGCGGTGCTTTACTAGGCATGAACATAACGGGGGACATGTTTCTTCCTTCGACCTATGACTTGATGTACTGAACCAGTTATTGGTGGACTGCAGTTTAACGTATACTCGGCAACACGGCAAATAGGTATTTTTCACGTTTTTAAATCTTCATTTTTCACATATTCAAATCATTGCTAAAGGCGAAAGAAGTGATAAGCATCAGAAAAATTCCTAGAGCCTACTGAGGATAGTAGTCCTAACCTTTTTTGTCTAACAGATGCCCACCGGAGCAAAACCAGAAGTCACGAAACGCATTCATACCGATGAATGGAACCGCATAATTCCTCCAGTTACGAGCCTACAAATGGTAATCCCTCCTTGTGTCTGACATAATGCTAGAATTGTGTAAGGCTGTCCTACACTGTTCAAAATTGACAAGGGAACACCGCAGAAGCTAGAAACTGGAAGTTATTAACTTATCCAAAGCATTTTCTAGGTCCAAGACACAAATACCTCATTCAGCAACTATAGCAACTATACAAGTAGAAATTCCACAAGAGCTCCAATAGGCCTTTCGTGGAATGGTACTAAATGGCTGAATCCAGTGTCTGGTTATCACTGCTGAACTCGACTAACGGAGACCGCTCTATACCGATTCTGTTTTCATTAGCCTCGATAATAATGTACCAATGTTGTTCTTACTCTGTCCTCGTGAATTTAATGTAGGCATTAATGCTTTATTTCTGCTTTAGTTACACACACTAAAAAGTTTTTAATAGCATTGTCATGCAGCGACGATAAGCGACAGTCACGGCAGACATGATCAGCTGATCGCAACAGGGTTCAAGCTTCGGCCGCCAGGAGCGCAGTGAAATGCCTCTTCTTGCTGCAGCGTGGCGTTCCTTGACTTTAATATTGTCGCCGCTTTTATCGTTCCATGTTTATTCTTTCGCTTGATTAGCGAACATGGAACTTTATTGCATACATTTTTGTGCTAGCCAATACAGCGGATCTTCTGGTTATTATGTTGAATGAGAATGCAAGCTATTTATTGCAATAAAGTGTTGTTCCAAGCCATACATTCGTTCGTATCAGATTCGCGCTGTGACTAGAACATAATACCGAGTTAGCAATCTAGAAGCCAGCAGATTTGCGACAGTAGTATGTATTATTGCTTTAGTACAAAATAGATTAATAAACTGAAAATTTAAAAAAAGGAAACAACGTACAAAGAAGATGAGTCAATGTATTTAAGAATTAAGTATTTATGAAAAAGACATCTTGGAAGATGAAATTATGTACAGTACATTTTATTTACTGGAATGTTGCTGAACTGAGAACGTTGAACTAGCAACATAGTGTTTATGAATGCGCCGTAATTCTCATGGCTTACCACTGATGCTTGTAATATATGAAAATTGAACGGTATGTCGAACATTCATCTATGTGAAGTATGTATTTATGATTAGAATTTAAATTAAGAGTGTCGTTTTCGTGTTCATACTGGTGAATATCGAATCAAAAATAGATCGAGAAACCGGTCGGTATGTACCTCACTGAACAACGAGTCAGTGTATCTGCAGGGATCTTTAGTGCATTTTTGGATCGATGCCATGACGAGTTGCTTAACTTCTTGTACCAAATTATGTAACTCCTACACTGATACGTTCTTCTTTAACGGTGTACAGAGCAAAGAGCAACAGTAGTTGTGGGTTTAATACTGTTTATTCACTTCCATTCTCTTCATAATATATTGCATTGGTCATGGTTGAGGGGAAAAAGAGACAGCAACCACAAAGTTGATGAATTAGACTGTAAGGTTTAGAAGTATTCCCTGTGACTGACGTCAGCAAGAATTACTTTTGCAATGCTGCAGTTACCATTACTCGTTTTTTTTCCGAGGTCTTGTATATCTTATTTGTTTCTCTCGGGACTGTATGTAAAGTCTGACATATTTCCTTCACTGTCGCTGCGGAACAGCTTTTTTAAATGTAATTCCATTACTGTTAACGCTAACTCTAAAAATCTGCTAGAACGTTACGATTTAAGTTTTAGTACTGCTTCTTTCATCAGTAGGACAACTAACTTCGAATATAACGTGTGCAAAGTGGATTCAGTAAGAGCAGATAATTTCGAGATTCTCATGAAGATGTTAACAGTTACACTAACATTAGCTGATAGTTTCCAACATAATTATGGAAAAGTTGTAAATAGATTGTGTTTCTGTGCCTTAACCAGCTCAACACCTATTAACATTCATATTTGGCATTAACATAATTTTACTTAGGTGATAGGCACAACATGATAATAATATTAAATAGAAAAAAATTTTGCGATTAAGTTTGATTTAATGAAGTTTTTATCACCCCGTCTTCTGTTTCAAACCGATTGTGGAACTAGTACGGTCATAGTGGCATGAGATACTGAGCTCCACAATTTTGCAGAACATTCCAGTTTAATATTATTTTGTTCAGTACCGTATTAGTTAAATTCTTCTTAGAAATCGGTATATTTCACGAAATTCAGATTGAAAATTATTTATTATAGCCCACACCAGACGGATACGCGTACTAGTGCACCAATGGTGAAAGATGTACGTCAGCTGTAGCATCTATGGCTCATCGGGACCTGAATATAATTCATGATATCCGCTATCTATTTTCCAGTTGGAAGAAAATGTGGATGCGTAACACGATTGGAAAAAGGGCAGCTGTTTTCAATTCACAGTATATTGCCCTACCACCGAAAGTTCTCAAAAGTGACGTTCTCCGAAAGGATCAGTCTGTTAGCAGAAGGCTATCAAATCTAGATTAGCTAGCATTCGACATCCACATCCAGTAGAGGAAACTGACAGTATGCTGTTTGAACGTTGAAACATCCGTCGTCAATGACACCGTACTCTTTTGGTCTCAAAAGCAGCATTAAAAAAATTTTAGCTGTGATTTGCATTTAACAGCAACGCCATATCGCCCCGCTTTAGTTGTCCCTATAGAAGCGCTCTTACCATTCAGGCCAGCGCGTGGCAGCGGCACTCTTTGCAGCACAAGCCACGTTAGACCTTCCGTATCCAGCTCGTTATCATTTCAGCGAGGGCGCCTGGTGCCAGACAAAACGTCCGTTAGCCTGGCTTTATCAGCGAGATACGCGTTCTCCTACGTCGCAGGTCTCTTACTTCCGTCTTTGCGGTGTGCACTTCAAAGTACGCTCACTTCCTCCGAATAAATACTCGCTGCAACTGTTTCGTAGTATGGATGATCGCCAAGGCTAATAACGAACGTCAAATGTCTGATCGTACTTTTGGGAGAAATTTCGCAGTTATAATACACTGAAGCGCCAAAAGAACTAGTGTATGTGAATTCTTAGGGGATCAAACTGCTGAGGTCATCGTTCCCTAGACTTACACAGTACGTAAACTAACTTACGCTAAGAACAACACATACACCCATGCCCGAAGAAGGACTCGAACCTCCGGCGGGATGGGCCGCGCAATCCATGAAATTGCGCCTCAAACTACGCGGCCACTCAGCGCGGCTGAACTAGTATAGGAATGCGCATTCAAATACAGATATATGTAAACAAGCAGAATGCGGCGCTGCGGTCGGCAACGCCTATACAGGGTGTTACAAAAAGGTAAGGCCAAACTTTCAGGAAACATTCCTCAAAAACAAATAAAGAAAAGATGTTATGTCGACATGTGTCCGGAAACGCTTAATTTCCACGTTAGAGCTCATTTTAGTTTCGTCATTCCAACGTGATCAAATTGTAAATTTTCACAATCAACATGTGTGGGCTGACGAGAATCCGCACGCAATTGTGCAATCACGTCATCAACACGGATTTTCTGTGAACGTTTGGGCAGGCATTGTTGGTGATGTCTTGATTGGGCCCCACGTTCTTCCACCTACGTTCAATGGAGCACGTTATCATGATTTCATACGGATACTCTACCTGTGCTGCTAGAACATGTGCCTTTACAAGTACGACACAACATGTGGTTCATGCACGATGGAGCTCCTGCACATTGCAGTCGGAGTGTTCGTACGCTTCTCAACAACAGATTCGGTGAGCGATGGATTGGTAGAGGCGGACCAATTCCATGGCCTCCACGCTCTCCTGACCTCAACCCTCTTGACTTTCATTTATGGGGGCATTTGAAAGCTCTTGTCTACGCAACCCCGGTACCAAATGTAGAGACTCTTCGTGCTCGTATTGTGGACGGCTGTGATACAATACGCCATTCTCCAGGGCTGCATCAGCGCATCAGGGATTCCATGCGACGGAGGGTGGATGCATGTATCCTCGCTAACGGAGGACATTTTAAACATTTCCTGTAACAGAGTGTTTGAAGTCACGCTGGTACGTTCTGTTGCTGTGTGTTTCCGTTCCATGATTAATGTGATTTGAAGAGAAGTAATAAAATGAGCTCTGAAATGGAAAGTAAGCGTTTCCGGACACATGTCCACATAACATATTTTCTTTCTTTGTGTGTGAGGAATGTTTCCTGAAAGTTTGGCCGTACCTTTTTGTAACACCCTGTATAAGACAAGTGTCTAGCGCAGTTATTAGATCGGTTACTGCTGCTACGATGGCAGGTTATCAAGATTTAAGTAAGTTTGAACGTGGTGATAAGTCGGCGCACGAGCGATAGGACACAGCTTCTTCGAGGTAGCGATGAAGTGGGGATTTTCCAGTACGACCATTTGATGAGTGTAGCGTGAATATCAGGAATCCGGTAAAACATCAAATCTCCGACGTCGCTGCGGCCGGAAAAAGATCCTACAAGAACGCGGCCAACGACGACTGAAGAGAATCGTTCAACGTGACAGAATTGCAATCATTCCGAAAATTGCTGCATATTTCAAAGTTCAGACATCAATAAGTGTCAGCGTGCAAACCATTCAACGAAATGTCATCGATATGGCCTTGGGGGGGGGGGGGGGGGGGGCGAAGACCCACTCGTGTATCCTTGGTGACGGCACGACACAAAGCTTTATGCTTCGCCTGGGCCCGCCAACATCGACATTGGACTGTTAAAAAATGACTGGGAACATGTTGCCTGGTCTGACGAGTGACGTTTCAAATTGTATCGAACGGATGAATGTGTAGGGGTATGGAGGCAGCCACAAGAATCCATGGACCCTGCATATCACCAGGGAACTGTTCAAGCTGGTGGAGACTCTGTAATGATGTGAGGCGTGTGCAGTTGGAGTGACATGGGACCCCTGAAACGTGTAGATAAGACTCTGACAGGTGACACGTACGTAAGCATCCTATCTGATTACCTGCATCCATTGATGTCCATTGTGCATTCCGACGGACTTGGCCAATTCCAGCAGGACAATGCAACATACCACACGTCCAGATTGCTGCAAAGTGGCTCCAAGAACAGTCTTCTGAGTTTAAACATTTCCATTGGCCACCAAACTCCGAGACATGAACATTGTTGAACATGTCTGGGATGCCTTGCAACGGGCTATTCACAAGGGTTCTCCATCCCGTCGTATACTTACGGATTTACGGACAGCCCTGCAGGATTCATGGTGTCAGTTCCCTTCAGCACTACTTCGGACATTAGTCGAGTCCATGTCATGTCATGTTGCGGCACTTCAGCGTGCACGGGGGCCCTACATGATATTGAGACAGGCGTACCAGTTTCTGTGGGTCTTCAGTGGTCTTCAAACAGTCAGTCTGAAAATATAGATTTTTTTTTTTTTTTTGCGACTGAGTTTGATTTACAGTAATCTGGTTGTTACTTCCAACCCCGAATCACTCAGGCCGATTGTTTAACTAGTTCGGTCACAATGGCACGAGATACTGGGCTGCACATCATAAACAACTGTGGTTAATCCGCTCTCGTATTCTCAGTTTAGACTTAAGAGGTCCAAGTTTTCTTCCTGGAAGGAAGGTTTTATGTGGCAGAATTCAACTGACGCGCAAGGGCACATTCCCACTGCAGTTTCAGGCTCTTCCTATTTGCGCAGTACGAGTTAATGCGGTCGTGAAGTTAACTGACTCATTCCGGAGGACCAAATTTAGGACAATGGTACGGCCATCCAGGTTTAAATGTTCAGTGGCTTTCCTAGATCACATATGGGTGAAGGTCAGGGCAGTTCCTTTAAAAAATTCCCGAGTGTTTGGTGTCATCTACATTTACACACATACTCAGCAACCAGTTGCGGTATTCAACGGGGGCAAGATGGCAACTAATTACCCAGCGTAAACTAGAAAAAACAACGAAACTAATGGATACCAAAGAACGACGGAAAACATAATAAGTTACGAAACATTAATTCTGTTCCTTACATGGTTCATAAATGTGATATTACACAATTTTTAAGCAAAATTCGCAAGTTCGGCTCACTATGCGGTACGTTACGTAGTGACCAGGGCGGGTATAGTGGCCACTTCGTTTTATTATCTGCAGCCTATTGCAGACATTTAAAACTATTCAGCCGCGCGGGGTTAGCCGAGCGGTCTTAGGCGCTGCAGTCATGGACTGTGCGGCTGGTCCCGGCGGAGGTTCGAGTCCTCCCTCGGGTACGGGTGTGTGTGTTTGTCCTTAGAATACTTTCGGTTACGTTGTGTGTAAGCTTAGGGACTGATGACCTTAGCAGTTAAGTCCCATAAGATTTCATACACATTTGAACATTTTTTTAAAACTATTCAAAGAAATTTTCTGAAAGAATAAACTGCCATTTGACTGTATATTACAGTATTTTTCTTCTGTACTATATAAATTTCGGCTTTTATGGCATTATCGAGTACAGTGCTAAATGTCATAGCTGGAAAAGTCGCCTTCCCTACAACAGCCCTTACGTGCTCGTTCCATTTAATATGGTTTTGCAACATTCTTACCAGATATTTAATCTATCTCTATGACTGTGTCAAACAGGCCGGCCGGAGTGACCGAGCGGTTCTAGGCGCTACAGTCTGGTACCGCGCGACCGCTACGGTCGCAGGTTCGAATCCTGCCTCGGGCATGGATGTGTGTGACGTCCTTAGGTTAGTTAGGTTTAAGTAGTTCTAAGTTCTAGGGGACTGATGACCTCAGAAGTTAAGTCCCATAGTGCTCAGAGCCATGTGTCAAACAGCACGCCATTAATACTGTATTCGAACCTTACAGGGCTGTTTCTTGTGCTCATCGTCGCACTTAGAGCAAGATGTCATTCATCACACCAAACAAAATTTGTTTGCAAGGCACCTTGTATCCTCCTTCAGTCACTAAGAGATGACATTTTCCCTTACACTACAGGATTATCAGCGTATAGACGCTGTTCGTCAGATCATTACTGATGTGTACAGAGAACAAAAACGGTACTATCACACTTCCCTGGTGCACTGTTGACGATACACTTGCCTCCGATGAACACTCACCTACGGAACGTTAAACACTGAAACACTTTTTTTTTTCTCTCTTTTGCTTAAAAAAGGCTTCATTGCATTCACTGGGCACAAAGTGAACATCAACAAGTGTCAGCGTGCGAACCATTGAACGAAACATCATCGATATAGCCTTTCGGTGCCGAAACACTAAAACAGTTTTTTTCTCTCTTTTGCTTAAAAAAGGCTTCATTGCATTCACTGGACACACAGTGAACAAGCGGATGGCTGTAATTACACTTTCCCTATTTAACACGCTATAATACTGAAACTGAGCTTTAATGTCCAGAGTTTTGGGTGCGCGATTCCATGCGTCATAGCGCCACCGTCCAGTTCCAACGATGGGCACCAGGTGCCGTGAATATTAATCTCACACACCTGACCAGTCGCAGTGCACTTGTTGGCGTGTCAACAAAAGGAGCCGGGCATTATTGGTGTACCTCTTTTAGCAAAACAACAGTAATGCTGCAGCTGCACTTCGAGAATATCACCGGCTGAAAGGATTACGGAAGGGTCGTCTTTCTCCACCTGCCGTGTGGAACGTGATGAAGAAGTTCGAATCAACTGGAGAACTGGGCGTCGCTCCGGGAAGAGGCCGACGACCGGTTGCAAAAAGATGGCTCTGAGGTCATTAGTCCCCTAGAACTTAGAACTAATTAAACCTAACTAACCTAAGGACATCACACACATCCATGCCCGAGGCAGGATTCGACCCTGCGACCGACAGGTTGCACCACAGGTGGTTGGTGAAATTGCTGTTCTATGGAAGACAACGCTCCGTGCAATTCCCCATCGTCCGGCAGTGCGCGTGTTGTGTCACGACAGTTGAACATACCGTGGTCCACTGTACGGAAGGTTCTTCGAACCATTCTCAAAAAGTATCCGTACACGAATCGTATCGTACAGCAGCTTGCACCACAGGACGCACAACGACGTGTTGACTTCGCTCTCTACTTTCTCGCAAGGATTGAAGTTGACGAGGGTTGGCCGTGGACCATCCTATGGACAGACGAAGCTCGTTTTCAGGGGTGAGGTGAACACACAGAATTGCCGAGTGTGGGGATCTTCACCTCCAGTGACTGTGCATGAAATACCTCTGTATGGTGAACGTGTCATCGTATGGGGTGGCTTCACGGCTACGTACATCGTTGGACCATTCTTTTTTGAACAGGTTGCGATCAAGGACCAAAGACGAGCAGTATGACTGACCAGCGTTGCTGTGATATGTTTCACCAGCATGTTATACCCGCCCTACAGAAGAGAGAGACGCATTGAACTCAACAGTTTTCATGCAAGATGGGGCCCAACCGCACATCGTTCGTGAAGTTCACCTGCTTCTCGAAACACTTTTGGAAACGATCGAGTTATCAGCCGGTCGTTTCCAAATAGTTTGCTGGCACGATCACCTGATCTCACTCCGAGTGATTTCTGGTAATGGGGATGCCTGAAGGACAGGGTTTACCAGGAGAACATTCAGACATGTGCTGATCTGAAGCGCAGCGTATCAAGAGAGGTGGCCAACATACCTGCAGACAGGCTTCGTTCTGCTGTGCGGAATGCCATCCTGCGCCTTCAGAGTCTTCTGGACACTGATGGGCACCACATTGATTCCTTTTTGTAGCAGTAATAGTATGATGTACTGTAGCAGCATATTAAAAGTGTTTCAGTTGAACTGATTCTGCATTATTTCTCTTCCCCATGTCCTTGACATTAATGCTACCGTGATTGGTCCCCGTACGGTCATTAGTTTCGGTGTTATAACTTGTTAAATAGGGAAAGTTTAATTATAACCACTCGGTATATTGCATTAACGTGGTAAATAGGGAAAGTTTAATTATAATCACCCGGTATATTGCATTCTGACGCAAAATCATTGATATAAATAAATAAAACCTACAATGTTACCTCTCTTGTTCTAGCACTGTTATTTGGTCGCTTATAAATACTTATACGATGAGATGGGAAGCTTAGTGAATACTCGAAGTTAATTCTATGGGAAGGAAACAGTACGCTCCAGAGCATTGGTAAAGCAAGGTGTAGACTTCGATATTTGTCGATGGGATCAAATACAGTGACGTCATACAACTCTTCTTTGAGAATGCTAATCAGAATGAAGAAGTAGGCCGAATAAATTTAAGGATAGAAGGATGGATAATGTTCCTTCAAAATCGGCATCGTTACGGACATAAAGTGGCTCAGTTGAACAAGGAATGGGAAAGCAGCGGTGGTGGCCATATTGAAACAACCATGTTGGCCTTTGATTTGAATAATTTAGGTTGACCAAAGAATATGAACAGTACGTCAAGACGATAGCTCAACCTTACTACTTTCCCTGAGTAAGAGCCGAGTGTGGACTGATACAAAAACAGTTGTGCATGTATGGCTTCTACTGACTGGTCTCATTCCGGGAACAGTTAAAGAATAGGCTTCCTCTCCTCAAAAGTAGCTGACAGAATTGTGAAAGCAATAATTTTGGATGGGTTTCAAAAAGACACCCTTGTATTCCACATTGATTTCATCTAAGTGCCATAAAAATACAAGAAGCAGGATTTGATTTTAATGTATTCAGACTGCGATATCTTGAATTGTAAACACCATGAGCTGCATTTGAAATGTTTAATAGCCAGATTGATAGAACAGATCGTCACTGGTATATGTTAAGTATCTCTGTATTGATGATATACATGTTAATTATAAATTCTTTGTGATGTTCGTCTCATAGTACCCAAGCCTTCGTGTATCTTACTGCTGTCAAACTTTCAACGGTGACATTACTTGGTTACTATGAACGTAACTGTCGTATAATGTAAACATTGTTTATATTATATGACAATTGTGTCCAGTGTGGTCAGATAATATTGCCGTTTAAGGTTTTTTAAAGGTTTAACAGCAGTAACGTACATGATGACCTGTGTACTGAGAAATGAACATCAATTTGAACAACAAAAATTAATTTATAATTAAATGTATGTCATTGATGTAGAATACCTAATACACGCCACTGATGATAGGTTCTATACCTATACCGTTTTGGCTATTAAAAATTTTAAATGCAGTTCATGTTTTCTACAAGACGTCCTTTAACAACTATTAAATGTCATTGTCTTTTCGCTCTGTGAGGTGCCGAAACATGAAAAGCAGGGAATCACAAAATTTATCTGCGGGTGTTTCTTATCCTTTAAAAACCCATGCAGCGACGTAGATGACGCTGAGAAGTAGGTGACAAATGTTGAACATGTGACATCACATACACAATACGGATGGTATTTACGAGCGCGTGCGTGAAGGGATGATTGAGCGCCACAGTGCTTGCATTCCACACCTTTTGTAAATGTGATCTGCTGTATACGTAGAAATTACAAAATTATTGTTATCGCTGTAGGCATGTAAAAGCTGTTCTGATTTTGTGTTTCTTTCCTTTTGTCTCATCCTTTTTTGTTTACAGACATCATGTTGCAGAGAAAACACAGGTCATTTGCTGGTACTGACGCAGCGTACATTCATTTATTAGTGACTCAGTACGGTATGTTTGCATTGTACTGTATTTTTCAATAAATTAGCGGAGAACGCGAGACCGGCAAATAAATTTATGTCTCATTCTAAACGTAATTGACTCAACGCAATGAGAAAAATGTTGCCTGCTAGATGCATGACTCGAAACCTGAGCCCCAAGTGCTAAATTTCCGCATGTAGGCATGGCGTCACACCGACGTGAATACTTAACTTGGGTTGGAATGATCAGGTGCGACAGACCGATAGGCTCAACCACTGGATGTTCGCCGAGGTACATCATCTGGGAAGTCACATGTTCAACATTTGTCTTCCACCTTTGGGGGTTTTCCCAACATTTGCCGCCCCATGTGTCTTGTATTAAATTACTTGTCTCAACATCATCTACATCGCTTTGGAAGTTTTTAAAAATTAAGAAGAATACCTTACATGCGTCATCGATTGATTACTGTTAAAGAGTACAATTTTTTTTCCTTCTTTAGTTCTTCGATTTGTATGTTAGCAAGCTACCTCTGTTATAATTCCTTAGCCGGCCGCTGTGGCCGGGTGGTTCTAGGCGCTTCAGTCCGGAACCGCG